>NC_069502.1:1237170884-1237183384 GCF_027579735.1 Bombina bombina
TTCTAATCTGGGAGGGATCTGAAAACAATCTTAAAGAATTTGTTCGCATCCTCAACATAAATGACAGCAACATTTCTCTAACCCTGCATTATAGTAAAGAGCAAATATCGTTTTTGGATGTTAATGTAAAAATTGGACAAGGAATGATTGTGACTGAAAATTTTGGGAAGAGTACTGCTACCAACAGTCTCCTCCTGGCTTCAAGTTATCACCCATCACACTTGATACGAGGCATACCGAAAGGGCAGTTTCTAAGACTCCGTAGAAACTGCTCGACAAAAGAAAGATTCCTGAAGCATGGCACAGACTGGATAGAGGGTATTCTAGGAGAAATGTAAGGAAGGCATTTAATAATGCTGCACATGCAAATCGAAATACACTCCTTGTACAAAAAGAAAAGGTGGTAGATTCAAAAATAAGGCTGGTTGCAGACTTCAACTGCCATTGGAATACCCTAAGAGAAATCCTGGCCAAAAATTGGAAAATCCTTGTGAGTGATGTGGGAGTACCTAAAGAGGTTGGGGAATACCCAAATATTACAGCTAGACGAGCTCCCAACCTCAAGGACAAGCTTGTAAGAAGCCAATATATGTCTGAACAAAAAGCAGACAGATTGGCTTACAAAGCATAGGTCATCTGGCAACCACCCTTGTGGTCGATAAGTGGCATGCAAGTTTATGGTTAAATCAAAAGATTTTGCCACCCACACAGGAAAAAAGGTATAAGTTGAAACACTATATCAACTGCAATACAGAAGGAGTAATTTATTTACTCACCTGTAGCTGTCCACATTTCTACGTGGGAAAAACGAGAAGAGCTATAAAAGACCGGATCACAGAACATCGTGATGATGTAAAAAATAAAAACCAGAAGAGTAATGTTGCAAAACACTACGAACTGGTTCATGACTGCAATCCTGACTCTCTTAAATTCATTGGTATAGATAGAGGAATCATTAATGGCAGAGGAGGCGATAATGATAAAATCCTCCTGCAGAAAGAATGCAGGTGGATTTTTGTCTTAGGAACTCAACTGCCGGAAGGTCTAAATGATAAACTCGACATGGCCTGTTTTCTCTAAGACAGCAAAATTCTAGAAAGCCCACTATATTGGCACAATTTTAGTATAACTTTATCTAAAATCTGTATAAAAATATTATGGATAAGAAGTAAATGTATATCCAGACAAGGAAATAAATTATGGCAAAAAATCTTTTCCTAGAGTTAGCTATTGTTACTAATATGCAGTTTATTTGCATCATGACTTGTGTTCTTTTTAAACCAGAGTAACCTATATATAGTTCATATATACAGGTTGGTGAGAGTTAAGAATACTGAGCGGTTAGGTCTGAATGGGAACATACAGGGAAGTTGTGTCGGCGCCTCTCCCGGCACAAACCCAAGCTCGCAGACCAGGCTGCTCGTTCCCAGGTATACTTAAGAACAAAGAAAAATATCCCCTATATTATGATCCCAGACCAAATAAAGAGTCCACAGTATAAGGCACAACACAGGCACATAAGTCGAAGTAAAGTGATACAATCATACCTTTATTATGGCATGTCGGACAAACACTCAGCATACAATAGCGGTGTGACTACCAGGAGACACAGGTGTGTGGAGTGTGACGTCATCTGACGCGTTTCACGCCCTTCTGGCGCTTTGTCAAAGATGTAGAGGTGTGTATAATTGGCCTACTTTTAAATGGTTTCCAAAGTACCTGAAAAGCTCCTCCCTCGATGTGATGTCACAGTATACGAACTGTGTTTCTAAATCAGCTAAATACATTGTGGGGGGTAGTTATGAAGCCGTCTACTTTTCTGGCTTCGCCGGCCCAATACACCCGCCTAAGCTCGCCTACCTTCGCCGCCGCAGACCTGAAAAAATACACCTAAGTTATCAAATAAAGCTGTCAAAAAGCCACAGGGCGATGAGCAGCGGACTGTGACAGTTATCACTCATCCGATCTCGCTGCTCTTCGGCTTTTTCCCAGCTTTATTGCTAGCCTGTCACTAAGCACTCACACTAAACTACACTGTTCTATCCCTATACCGGCGCCCCCGGAGCCTCCCGCAACTCAATAAAGTTACTAACCCCTAAACCGCCGCTCCTAGACCCTGCCGCAACTCTTATAAATGTATTAACCCCTAAAACGCCACTCCCGGACATCGCTGCCACCTACAGTATACCTAGTAACCCCTATCCTGCCCCCCCTACACCGTCGCCCTCTATAATAAAGTTATTAACTCCTATCCTGCTGATCCCGCACCTCTCCGCAACAAAATAAATAGTTTAACCCCTAAACCGCCGCTCCCTGAACCTGCAGCAACCTATATTAAATTTATTAACCCCTATCCTGCCCCCCCTACACCGTCGCCACCTATAATAAATTTATTAACCCCTAATCTTCCCCCCCTACACTGTTGCCCCCTATAATAAATTTATTAACCCCTATCCTGCCCCCCACTACGCCGCCGCCACTGTAATAAAATTATTAACCCCTAAACCTAAGTCTAACCCTAACCCTAACGCCCCCCTAACTTAAATATTAATTAAATAAATCTAAATAATATTTTTATTATTAACTACATTAATCCTATTTAAAACTAAATACTTACCTATAAAATAAACCCTAATATAGCTACAATATAAATAATAATTATATTGTAGCTAACTTAGGATTTATTTTTATTTTACAGGTACCTTTCAATTTATTTTAACTAGGTACAATAGCTATTAAATAGTTATTAACTATTTAATAGCTTACCTAGCTAAAATAAACTGAAATTTACCTGTAAAATAAATCCTAACCTAAGTTATAATTACACCTAACACTACACTATACTTTAATAAATTATTCCTATTTAAAACTAAATACTTACCTGTAAAATAAACCCTAATATAGCTACAATATAATTAATAATTATATTGTAGCTATCTTAGGATTTATATTTATTTTACAGGTAACTTTGTATTTATTTTAGCTAGTTAGAATAGTTATTAAATAGTTATTAACTATTTAATAACTACCTAGCTAAAAGAAATACAAAATTACCTGTAAAATAAATCCTAACCTAAGTTACAATTAAACCTAATACTACACTATCATTAAATTAATTAAATAAACTACCTACAAATAACTACAATTAAATACAATTACATAAACTAACTAAAGTACAAAAAATAAAAAAAGCTAAGTTACAAAAAATAAAAAAAATAAGTTACAAACATTTTACAAATATTACAACAATTTTAAGCTACTTACACCTAATCTAAGCCCCCTAATAAAATAACAAACCCCCCCAAAATAAAAAAATGCCCTACCCTATTCTAAATTAAATAAAGTTCAAAGCTCTTTTACCTTACCAGCCCTTAAAAGGGCCATTTGTGGGGCATGCCCCAAAAAGTACAGCTCTTTTGCCTGTAAAAGAAAATTACAACCCCCCCCAACATTAAAACCCACCACCCACATACCCCTAATCTAACCCAAACCCCCCTTACAAAAACCTAACACTAATCCCCTGAAGATCATCCTACCTTGTCTTCACTCAGCCGAGCAGCGATGGAACCGAAGTGGACATCCGGAGCGGAAGAAGTTAATCCTCCAAGCGGCGCTGAAGAAATCTTCCATCCGATGAAGTCATCATCCAGGCGGCGCTGAAGAAAAGTCTTCGATCCGGCCGATGTCATCTTCAAAGAGGCGCTGAAGAGGTCTTCTATCCGGGCGATGTCATCTTCCAAGCCGGGTCTTGAATCTTCCTCCCGCCGACGCGGAACCTCCTTCTTCACCGACGGACTACGACGAATGAAGGCTCCTTTAAGGGACGTCATCCAAGATGGCGTCCCCTCAATTCCGATTGGCTGATAGGATTCTATCAGCCAATCGGAATTAAGGTAGGAAAAATCTGATTGGCTGATGGAATCAGCCAATCAGATTGAGCTCGCATTCTATTGGCTGTTCCGATCAGCCAATAGAATGCAAGCTCAATCTGATTGGCTCAATCTGATTGGGTTAGGGTTAGACTTAGGTTTAGGGGTTAATAATTTTATTACACTGGCGGTGGCGTAGTGGGGGGCAGGATAGGGGTTAATAAATGTATTATAGGTGGCGACGTTGTAGGGGGGGCAGGATAGGGGTTAATAAATTTATTATAGGTGGCAACGGTGTAGGGGGGGCAGATTAGGGGTTAATAAATTTATTATAGGTGGCGACGGTGTAGCGGGGGCAGGATAGGGGTTAATACATTTAATATAGGTTGCGGTGGGCTCCGGGAGCGGCGGTTTAGGGGGTAATAATTTTATTTAGTTGCGGCGGTGTAGGGGGGGACAGATTAGAGGTGTTTAGACTCGAGGGAACATGTTAGGGTGTTAGAAATCAATGGGATGTCTGTCAGCAGCGAACTTGTACTTTCGCTATGGTCAGACTCCCATTGATTCCTATGGGATCCGCCGCCTCCAGGGGTGGCGGTTTGAAAACCAGGTACGCTGGGCCGTAAAAGTGCCGAGCGTACCTGCTAGTCATTTGATAACTAGCAAAAGTAGTGAGAATGTGCCGCACTTGTGTGCGGAACATCTGGAGTGACGTAAGAATCGATCTGTGTCGGACTGAGTCCGGCGGATCGAAGCTTACGTCACAAAATTCTACTTTTGCCGGTCTCGAGCCTTTGATAACTAAGGCGAATCAGCCTCGCCACAAATACGCTGCGGAATTCCAGCGTATTTGAGGTTGACGGCTTGATAACTAGGCCCCAGTGTGTGAAGAGATGTGTTAGAAAGTGTTAAAAATTGTTAAAAAAAGTGTATATTTGTAAACGTGAAGGTTACGTGTATATATTCAAATGTTAGTATTAAATTAAAACTCAATACTCTATGAAACTATACGGCTCTTAGTTGTTCATATCGTATGGCAAGGAAAAGAAAACTTTTGACAAATTGTTAGTTTATATTGCATTACTTCTACTGAATTTTCACTGCAATTCTTATATATTTACAAATTCTTTGTTCTTACTATGTATGCATTCAGACTATTTTAAACTCCTTGATTGTCTGAAATCTTGCCAAACCTATGATTAACCCATTCATCACTAATTTGAATAAATGCATTATACTTCTTGGTTCAAAGTAGCTTTTGTTGTTAGATGGCTGGGTAACTAAGTTTTTTTAGAAGCCGATAGTTCATATCAACACTAAAATGTTACAATGTTAATTTAGTGTGAAAAGCAGTTTTTGAACTTTACACCTGATCAATTAATTATTTACTTGGTTTACTACCTTATTCATTTCATTCTTTAGTAATAAGTTTCTTTGAATACTTTTTTCACTACGTTATGTTGTAAGAGCTATTTTTATATATATAGGAATTTATATTTAACTTACAAACCTGAGTAGTATTAGTTAGTATTTGTAATAATATTTTCATTTATAGCTATAGGAGATGTGGGTATAGAAAATGAGGATTAAATAAAGCGGAATAATAGGGAATATGTAAATTTCTTCAAATTATTTGATGTTATTACAGTTTTGTATTTTACGTTGTTTATATTGTGTTGTATTATGCTATTTTAGTTCCCTTGATATAGGTCTAGATCCCATCTAGAGTTTATTCCTTTTGGTTCTTTTGTTGCTAGTTTAAATATCCACTTCGCCTCTCTGTCCAACAATTTCCTAAATCTGTCCCCTCCTCTCTTATTGGCTGGAATGAAGTCAATAGCTTGAAATTTGAATGCTTTTTTGCTTTCTTCAATGGTTACTCGATGGTTCGCATAATGTTTAGCTACTGGTGTCTTGGGTGGTTCTTTCTCTAGTGATGTCAGATGTTCACGTATTCTATCCTTCAGAAAACGACTAGTGCAACCTGTATATTGTTGTCTACAAATTTGACAGGTTATTAAGTACACTACATATTTGGAGCAGCAATCTAGTCTATACTTAATGTTATAGGTAGTATTGTTTGATGAGGATATAAACGTATTTGCAAGGTGACAATATTGACATACATTGCAAGGGTGCTAACCACACTTGAAAAAACCTTTTTTAGAAAACCATGTTTCTTTAGATCTTATAGTGGAATTGTTATATACATATTGGATAACCTTACTTCCAATTGTTGGAGCTTTCCTTGATACAAATTTAATCCCTTTGTTTAGGCATTTGTCTAGTTTTTCGTCTAGTTTAAGAATTTTTAAATTATTGTTGACTATATTTTTAATCTGATTGAATTGTTTACTATACTGTGTAACACAGACTATGTTGTCACTTTTCCAATTTGTGAGTGCTTTAGAGGCTTTTTTTATCAGTTTTATTGATTAGATCTTGTCTCTTCATTTTTGCTATTTCAGCTTTAGCTATCATGAGTTTGTTTCTATCATATCCCCTGTTGGCAAGCCTTTGAACTAGGTTTAATTAATGATTTAGATAATCGCTATCATTGGTACATATCCTCCTAATTCTTTTTAATTGTCCCTTAGGTATAGATTTTGTCGTGTGGGCTGGATGGCATGAATCAGCCCTTAGGATGGTGTTTCCAGAAATTTCTTTTCTATATAGTTCTGTGACTATTTTTCCCTCACTTACCTTTAACTGGATATCTAAATAATTTACTTTGTATTTGTCAACTTCAAAAGTAAAACTTAAGTTTAGATCATTATTGTTTAAGTACTTTACAAATTCTTTGCATTGTTCACTGCTCCAACGCCAGATGAATAGAAGGTCATCTATAAATCTGGCGTAGAATTCAATGTGACACCCATATACATTGGTTTGTCCAAAGATATATGTGGCTTCAAACCAGCCTAGGAACAAGTTAGCATATGAGGGGGCAAATTTTGCCCCCATCGCCGTGCCACATGTTTGCAAGTATAGCTTAGAGTCAAAAATAAAAAAATTGTGTGTTAACAGAAAATTTAAAGCCTCCACAATAAATTCAATTAGTTCTGCTGGAAAAGTGCTTTTCAATAGTAGATGGTACTCAATTGCTTTCAACCCTAATTAGTGCGGTATGCACGAATAAAGGGACGAGACGTCTACAGTGAGCCACATATTATTTTCATCCCAAGTTTTGTTTTCTAGTTTTTGTAATACATGTGTAGTATCTTTAATATATCCTGGAAGTGTATGTACAAAGGGCTGTAGTATATTGTCTATCCATTCTCCTAGTTTTTCTCCTAGGGACCCCACCCCAGATACTATGGGTCTACCTGGTGGTGAGAGTGGATGTTTGTGGATTTTTGGTACAATTCTAAAGTTAGCAATGGTGGGAGTAGGATTATACAAATGGTCACACATTGTAGACAACAATATACAGGTTGCACTAGTCGTTTTCTGAAGGATAGAATACGTGAACATCTGACATCACTAGAGAAAGAACCACCCAAGACACCAGTAGCTAAACATTATGCGAACCATCGAGTAACCATTGAAGAAAGCAAAAAAGCATTCAAATTTCAAGCTATTGACTTCATTCCAGCCAATAAGAGAGGAGGGGACAGATTTAGGAAATTGTTGAATAGAGAGGCGAAGTGAATATTTAAACTAGCAACAAAAGAACCAAAAGGAATAAACTCTAGATGGGATCTAGACCTATATCAAGGGAACTAAAATATCATAATACAACACAATATAAACAACGTAAAATACAAAACTGTAATAACATCAAATAATTTGAAGAAATTTACATATTCCCTAATATTCCGCTTTATTTAATGTTCATTTTCTATACCCACATCTCCTATAGCTATAAATGAAAATATTATTACATATACTAACTAATACTACTCAGGTTTGTAAGTTAAATATAAATTCCTATATATATAAAAATAGCTCTTACAACATAACGTAGTGAAAAAAGTATTCAAAGAAACTTATTACTAAAGAATGAAATGAATAAGGTAGTAAACCAAGTAAATAATTTATTGATCAGGTGTAAAGTTCAAAAACTGCTTTTCACACTAAATTAACATTGTAACATTTTAGTGTTGATATGAACTATCGGCTTCTAAAAAAACTTAGTTACCCAGCCATCTAACAACAAAAGCTACTTTGAACCAAGAAGTATAATGCATTTATTCAAATTAGTGATGAATGGGTTAATCATAGGTTTGGCAAGATTTCAGACAATCAAGGAGTTTAAAATAGTCTGAATGCATACAATGGGGGGTAGTTATCAAGCCGTCAACCTCAAATACGCTGGAATTCCGCAGCGTATTTGTGGCGAGGCTGATTCGCCTTAGTTAGCAAAGGCTAGAGACCCATCAAAAGTAGAATTTTGTGACGTAAACTTCGATCCGCCGGACTCAGTCCGACACAGATCGATTCTTACGTCACTCCAGATGTTCTGCACACAAGTGCGGCACAATCTGACTACTTTTGCTAGTTATCAAAAAACTAGCAGGTACGCTCGGCACTTTTACGGCCCAGCGTACCTGGTTTTCAAACTGCCACCCTGGAGGCGGCGGATCCCATAGGAATCAATGGGAGTCTGACCATAGCGAAAGTACAAGTTCGCTGCTGCCAGACATCCCATTCATTCCTATGGGAGCTGTCTACACCTAACACCCTAACATGTACCCCGAGTCTAAACACCTCTAATCTGTCCCCCCCTACACCGCCGCAACTAAATAAAGTTATTACCCCCTAAACCGCCGCTCCCGGAGCCCACTGCAAGCTTCTCTATACATATTAACCCCTAAACCGCCGCTCCCGGAGCCCACCGCCACCTACATTATACCTAGTAACCCCTTATCCTGCCCCCCCTATACCGCCGCCCTCTATAATAAAGTTATTAACCCCTATCCTGCCGATCCCGCACCTCGCCGCAAATAAATAAATAGTTTAACCCCTAAACCGCCGCTCCCTGACCCTGCTGCAACCTATATTAAATTTATTAACCCCTATTCTGCCCCCCCTACACCGTCGCCACCTATAATACATTTATTAAACCCTATCCTGCCCCCCACTACACCGCTGCCACTGTAATAAAATTATTAACCCCTAAACCTAAGTCTAACACTAACCCTAACACCCCCCTAACTTAAATATTAATTAAATAAATCTAAATCATATTTCTATTATGAACTAAATTAATCCTATTTAAAACTAAATACTTACCTATAAAATAAACCCTAATATAGCTACAATATAAATAATAATTATATTGTAGCTATCTTAGGATTTATTTTTATTTTTCAGGTACCTTTCAATTTATTTTAACTAGGTACAAAAGCTATTAAATAGTTATTAAATAGCTTACCTAGCTAAAATAAAGAGAAATGTACCTGTAAACTAAAAACTAACCTAAGTTACAATTACACCTAACACTACACTATACTTTAATAAATTATTCCTATTTAAAACTAAATACTTACCTGTAAAATAAACCCTAAGATAGCTACAATATAATTAATAATTACATTGTAGCTATCATAGGATTTATATTTATTTTACAGGTAACTTTGTATTTATTTTAGCTAGTTAGAATAGTTATTAAATAGTTATTAACTATTTAATAACTACCTAGCTAAAAGAAATACAAAATTACCTGTAAAATAAATCCTAACCTAAGTTACAATTAAACCTAACACTACACTATCATTACATTAATTAAATAAATTAACTACAAATAACTACAATTAAATACAATTACATAAACTAACTAAAGTACAAAAAATAAAAAAGCTAAGTTACAAAAAATAAAAAGAAATAAGTTACAAACATTTAAAAAAATATTACAACAATTTTAAGCTACTTACACCTAATCTAAGCCCCCTAATAAAATAACAAACCCCCCTAAAATAAAAAAAATGCCCTACCCTCTTCTACATTAAAAAAGTTCAAAGCTCTTTTACCTTACCAGCCCTTAAAAGGGCCTTTTGTGGGGACATGCCCCAAAGAATTCAGCTCTTTTGCCTGTAAAAAAAAAATTGATCGGAACAGCCAATAGAATGCGAGCTCAATCTGATTGGCTGACTGGATCAGCCAATCGGATTGAACTTGAATCTGATTGGCTGATTCAATCAGCCAATCAGATTTTTCCTACCTTAATTCCGATTGGCTGATAGAATCCTATCAGCCAATCGGAATTGAAGGGACGCCATCTTGGATGACGTCCCCTAAAGGAGCCTTCATTCGTCGGCTTGGAAGATGACCTCGCCCGGATAGAAGACTTCTTCAGCGCCTCTTGGAAGATGACATCGCCCGGATGGAAGATTTCTTCAGCGCCGCTTGGAGGATCACTTCATCAGATGGAAGATTTCTTCAGCGCCCCTTGGATGATCACTTCTGCCGCTCCGATGTCCTCTTCGGTTCCATCGCTGCTTGGTTGAGTGAAGACGACTCAAGGTAGGATGATCTTCAGGGGATTAGTGTTAGGTTATTTTAAGGGGGGTTTGGGTTAGATTAGGGGTATGTGGGTGGTGGGTTTTAATGTTGCGGGGGGGTTGTATTTTTCTTTTACAGGCAAAAGAGCTGAATTCTTTGGGGCATGCCCCCACAAAAGGCCCTTTTAAGGGCTGGTAAGGTAAAAGAGCTTTGAACTTTTTTAATGTAGAATAGGGTAGGACATTTTTTTATTTTGGGGGGTTTGTTATTTTATTAGGGGGCTTAGATTAGGTGTAAGTAGCTTAAAATTGTTGTAATGTTTTTTTAAATGTTTGTAACTTATTTTTTTTATTTTTTGTACTTTAGTTAGTTTATGTAATTGTATTTAATTGTAGTTATTTGTAGTTAATTTATTTCATTAATGTAATGATAGTGTAGTGTTAGGTTTAATTGTAACTTAGATTAGGATTTATTTTACAGGTAATTTTGTATTTCTTTTAGCTAGGTAGTTATTAAATAGTTAATAACTATTTAATAACTATTCTAACTAGCTAAAATAAATACAAAGTTACCTGTAAAATAAATATAAATCCTATGATAGCTACAATGTAATTATTAATTATATTGTAGCTATCTTAGGGTTTATTTTACAGGTAAGTATTTAGTTTTAAATAGGAATAATTTATTAAAGTATAGTGTAGTGTTAGGTGTAATTGTAACTTAGGTTAGTTTTTAGTTTACAGGTACATTTCTCTTTATTTTAGCTAGGTAAGCTATTAAATAGTTAATAACTATTTAATAGCTATTGTACCTAGTTAAAATAAATTGAAAGTTGCCTGTAAAATAAAAATAAATCCTAAGATAGCTACAATATAATTATTATTTATATTGTAGCTATATTAGGGTTTATTTTATAGGTAAGTATTTAGTTTTAAATAGGATTAACTTAGTTAGTAATAGAAATATTATTTAGATTTATTTAATTAATATTTAAGTTAGGGGGTGTTAGGGTTAGTGTTAGACTTAGGTTTAGGGGTTAATAATTTTATTACAGTGGCGGCGGTGTAGTGGGGGGCAGGATAGGGGTTAATAAATTTATTATAGGTGGCGACGGTGTAGGGGGGCAGGATAGGATAGTTAATAAATTTAATATAGGTTGCGGCGGGTTCAGGGAGCGGCGTTTTAGGGGTTAAACTATTTATTTATTTGCGGCGAGGTGCAGGATCAGCAGGATAGGGGTTAATAACTTTTTTATAGAGGGCGATGGTATAGGGGGGGCAGGATAGGGGTTACTAGGTATAATGTAGGTGGCAGCGGTGTCCGGGAGCGGCGGTTTAGGGGTAAATACATTTATAAGACTTGCGGCGGGGTCTAGGAGCGGCGGTTTAGGGGTTAGTAACTTTATTTAGTTGCGGGGGGCTCCGGGGGCGCCGGTATAAGGGGTAGAACAGTGTAGTTTAGTGTGAGTGCTTAGTGACAGGCTAGCAAGAAAGCTGTCAAACAGCCGAAGAGCAGCGAGATCGGATGAGTGATAACTCTCACAGTCCGCTGCTCATCGCCCCGCGGCTTTTTGACAGCTTTACTTGATAACTTAGGCGAATTTTTTCAGGTCCGCGGCGGCGATGTGAGGCGAGCTTAGGCGGGCGTATTGGGCCGGCGAAGACAGGAAAGTTGACACGTTGATAACTACCCCCCATAGTAAGAACAAAGAATTCGTAAATATGAAGAATTGCAGTGAAAATTAAATAGAAGTAATGCAATATAAACTAACAATTTGTCAAAAGTTTTCTTTTCCTTGCCATACGATATGAACAACTAAGAGCCGTATAGTTTCATAGAGTATTGAGTTTTAATTTAATACTAACATTTGAATATATACACGTAACCTTCACGTTTACAAATATACACTTTTTTAACAATTTTTAACACTTTTTAACACATCTCTTCACACAAAATGTATTTAGCTGATTTAGAAACACAGTTCGTATACTGTGACATCACATCGAGGGAGGAGCTTTTCAGGTTCTTTGGAAACCATTTAAAAGTAGGCCAATTATACACACCTCCACATCTTTGACAAAGCGCCAGAAGGG
This sequence comes from Bombina bombina, assembly GCF_027579735.1. NCBI lineage: Eukaryota > Metazoa > Chordata > Amphibia > Anura > Bombinatoridae > Bombina > Bombina bombina. The sequence goes on from NC_069502.1 coordinate 1,237,183,291, forward strand.
CGTGAAACGCGTCAGATGACGTCACACTGCACACACCTGTGTCTCCTGGTAGTCACACCGCTATTGTATGCTGAGTGTTTGTCCGACATGCCAT
>NC_069502.1:1237193384-1237203384 GCF_027579735.1 Bombina bombina
TGTGCTTTAATCTCATTTTCAACATTAGAAAACTCACAATTCTTTGCTAGTAAACGTAACCTGGTTTGAAATGCATCTAAAGGTTCATCACCCTGTTGTGTTGCCTGTCTGAATGTGTATATTTCATACTGAGTGTTCTTTTTATGGAGAAAATATGTTGTCAGTTTATCTTTAACATCATTGTATGAGTCAGTGGTTGCAGACAAGGTATCATAAATGTCATACACTTTTTCTCCAGCTAAATGAAGCAGTAAAGCCTTTTTTCTGTTTGCATCAGTAACATCCAAAGCAATAAGATAATTTTCAAATCTCTGAATCCATTTTAGCCATCTTGGGCCTACTGAGCTTAGTTCTGCATCAGAATCAAACACAGGGAAGTTGTATTCATTACATGCAGCCATTCTTGTGTGTGTATTGCAGCAGGTTACTCACTGTTTGCTGAGACAAAGCAATAGGGTTCAAACATAATCCTCGTCGCCAAAATGTAGTGTTTGTAAATCCAGGTGGTTTAGAAATATATCTGACACAGAGTCCATTTATACAGCAACTAACTACACACTTTATTTCCTGGTTCCTCACTTCAACAACACTGTCCCCGCCCCTGTTTCTTTGCAACAATTATATACATTTACAAGTCAGAGCACAAACTAGGAAGAGAGCATTATATATTATAATATCACAACAAACACCATACTATAGTGATTAGTTCGGATATGGATACTGAAGCTTCATGCCGAGTCGGGACAGGTGCTTCCGACCTCAAACTACTTGCTGTCTCCACTTCAAAGTCAATTCACCTTTGCTTGTAGGGATATTGACTACACCGGGTGACAGATATTTATCTTCATACCCTTCGTCCGAACTTAGGTACACTGCAGATAGGTGTCTGTCGTCGACGAGCGTTTCGCCCCACAATGCTCAGCGAAAGCTAGGGCCTTATCAGGACTACCTGACACCTGTATCTCCTACCTATTATTGGATTTTTTTCCAAAGGGGGTGTGTTTATTTCCGGTAAATGAACATTTACCATTGGTTTCCAACAGACAAGCCTCCATAGAAACTATTCAATTGCTAGGAGAGTTACACTTGATACAAATGTATTTTAAATCTGCCGCGAAGACACAGAAATCGTGTGCTCCGCTATCCAAATATTGCCATCATATAAAACACTAGGTTAGACATAGAGAAATGGAAACTTAGATAGAGCAGTTATTTTTAGTAAAAAGTATTAGCTTTCACTTCGTAGTGATTATTCGTTGACCAAAAGATTATATCAGCTAGACAAATAATTTTTCGTTTTGTTATTCAGAATTACCGTAATTAGCCCAGAAAAGAAGCATATTCTATTCTTTCATTTAGACCAGTAGGAGTAATTGATTTTAGTGTATACGTCCACCTGGCTTCTTTTCTAAGAAGGCACTTGTCCTCATCACCTCCTCTTCCATTTGTAATCCCTTTATCAATTGCTATAAATTTTAGAGATACAGTGCTGCTATTATGTACCTCTTTGAAGTGGCGAGCTATACTTGTATCCCTTTCATAGAGAATGTCATCCCTGTGCTCCTGCACCCTGTCCTTGAACATTCTTTTCGTTTTTCCAACATAGAACAGGGGGCAGGAGCACTGCAAGAGATAGACCACCCCTACTGTATTGCAATTTGCAAAATGTCTTATTTCAAAGTTCTTGCCTGTGTGGGTGCAAAAAGTTTTACTTTTTAGGATATATGGACAGTAGACACAATGTCCACAGGGATAGGTGCCTTTAACCTGTTGATGTTTATTTAGCCAGGTGGTTTCAGTCTGTGATCTAACAAATCTACTTTTAACTAGTTTGTTTCTTAGATTTGGTGATTTTTTAGCTGTCATCAGTGGGTATTGTCCTACCTTATCTGCTATTTTTTCATCTAGTGTTAGAATGTGCCATTTCTGTGCTAATATGGATCGAATATTGTGCCATTGGCAATTATAAGTTGTAATAAACCTTAAATTATTTTCAACTTTTTTCTCTTTTTTTGAATACAGGAGGTCATCCCTATTCATTTTCCTCACTTTATTTAGGGTATGTCTAATCAATTTTCGTGAGTATCCCCTTTCTATAAATCTTTGGCACATCTGATCAGCATGATGATCGAATTTTGTCCTGGAGGAGCAGTTTCTCCTTAATCTCAACAATTGGCTGAAAGGTATGCCTTTCTTCAGAGATTCAGGGTGACTGCTTGATGCATCCAGGACACTATTCGTTGCTGTGCTTTTTCGGTAATTCTCAGTAGAGATTTTATTACCTTCTTTTTTAATCACTATATCTAGGAATGGCAGTTCTTTAGTGCTTGAGGCATACGTTAGAAAAATGTTACGGTTGTTTTTGTTTAGATTGGAGACAAATTCTTGAAGACAGGCCAGGGGGCCATCCCACAGCATGAGTATGTCATCCACATACCTAATCCACATGGAAACATGGGAGTCAAACACCTCACCATATTTTTCATATGGACCAGAGAGTGATAGACATACTGCTTTTGTTGTTGATCTGTTACAATTCATTTTGAACAGCAATGTCTTCCAATTTGACAATTCTCTTTATAGACAGGTCAGGGGGACAGCCATGGGAGCAGTTTGTGCTCCGACATATGCATGTCTCCACCTGGGAGCATGGGAGTTGGACATATTTGAAAAATATGGTGAGGTGTTTGACTCCCATGTTTCCATGTGGATTAGGTATGTGGATGACATACTCATGCTGTGGGATGGCCCCCTGGCCTGTCTTCAAAAATTTGTCTCCAATCTAAACAAAAACAACCGTAACATTTTTCTAACGTATGCCTCAAGCACTAAAGAACTGCCATTCCTAGATATAGTGATTAAAAAAGAAGGTAATAAAATCTCTACTGAGAATTACCGAAAAAGCACAGCAACGAATAGTGTCCTGGATGCATTGAGCAGTCACCCTGAATCTCTGAAGAAAGGCATACCTTTCAGCCAATTGTTGAGATTAAGGAGAAACTGCTCCTCCAGGACAAAATTCGATCATCATGCTGATCAGATGTGCCAAAGATTTATAGAAAGGGGATACTCACGAAAATTGATTAGACATACCCTAAATAAAGTGAGGAAAATGAATAGGGATGACCTCCTGTATTCAAAAAAAGAGAAAAAAGTTGAAAATAATTTAAGGTTTATTACAACTTATAATTGCCAATGGCACAATATTCGATCCATATTAGCACAGAAATGGCACATTCTAACACTAGATGAAAAAATAGCAGATAAGGTAGGACAATACCCACTGATGACAGCTAAAAAATCACCAAATCTAAGAAACAAACTAGTTAAAAGTAGATTTGTTAGATCACAGACTGAAACCACCTGGCTAAATAAACATCAACAGGTTAAAGGCACCTATCCCTGTGGACATTGTGTCTACTGTCCATATATCCTAAAAAGTAAAACTTTTTGCACCCACACAGGCAAGAACTTTGAAATAAGACATTTTGCAAATTGCAATACAGTAGGGGTGGTCTATCTCTTGCAGTGCTCCTGCCCCCTGTTCTATGTTGGAAAAACGAAAAGAATGTTCAAGGACAGGGTGCAGGAGCACAGGGATGACATTCTCTATGAAAGGGATACAAGTATAGCTCGCCACTTCAAAGAGGTACATAATAGCAGCACTGTATCTCTAAAATTTATAGCAATTGATAAAGGGATTACAAATGGAAGAGGAGGTGATGAGGACAAGTGCCTTCTTAGAAAAGAAGCCAGGTGGACGTATACACTAAAAACAATTACTCCTACTGGGCTAAATGAAAGAATAGAATATGTTTCTTTTCTGGGCTAATTACGGTAATTCTGAATAACAAAACGAAAAATTATTTGTCTAGCTGATATAATCTTTTGGTCAACGAATAATCACTACGAAGTGAAAGCTAATACTTTTTACTAAAAATAACTGCTCTATCTAAGTTTCCATTTCTCTATGTCTAACCTGGGCCTAGATTTAGAGTTTGGCGTTAGCCGTGAAAACCAGCGTTAGAGGCTCCTAACGCTGGTTTTAGGCTACCGCCGGTATTTGGAGTCACTCAAAATAGGGTCTAATGGTCACTTTCCAGCCGCGACTTTTCCATACCGCAGATCCCCTTACGTCAATTGCGTATCCTATCTTTTCAATGGGATTTCTCTAACTCCGGTATTTAGAGTCGTTTCTGAAGTGAGCGTTAGACATCTAACGACAAAACTCCAGCCGCAGGAAAAAAGTCAGTAGTTAAGAGCTTTCTGGGCTAACGCCGGTTTATAAAGCTCTTAACTACTGTGCTCTAAAGTAAACTAACACCCATAAACTACCTATGTACCCCTAAACCGAGGTCCCCCCACATCGCCGACACTCGAAAAAAATTTTTTAACCCCTAATCTGCCGACCGCCACCTACGTTATCCTTATGTACCCCTAATCTGCTGCCCCTAACACCGCCGACCCCTGTATTATATTTATTAACCCCTAATCTGCCCCCCTCAACGTCGCCTCCACCTGCCTACACTTATTAACCCCTAATCTGCCGACCGCAAAGCGCCGCCACCAACGTTATCCTTATGTACCCCTAATCTGCTGCCCCTAACACCGCCGACCCCTATATTATATTTATTAACCCCTAATCTGCCCCCCACAACGTCGCCTCCACCTGTCTACACTTCTTAACCCCTAATCTGCCGACCGCAAAGCGCCGCCACCTACGTTATCCTTATGTACCCCTAATCTGCTGCCCCTAACACCGCCGACCCCTATATTATATTTATTAACCCCTAATCTGCCCCCACAACGTCGCCTCCACCTGCCTACACTTCTTAACCACTAATCTGCCGACCGGACCTGAGCGCTACTATAATAAAGTTATTAACACCTAATCCGCCTCACTAACCCTATCATAAATAGTATTAACCCCTAATCTGCCCTCCCTAACATCGCCGACACCTAACTTCAAATATTAACCCCTAATCTGCCGACTGGAGCTCACCGCTATTCTAATAAATGTATTAACCCCTAAAGCTAAGTCTAACCCTAATACTAACACCCCCCTAAATTAAATATAATTTAAATCTAACGAAATTAATTATCTCTTATTAAATAAATTATTCCTATTTAACCCCTTAACGACTGAGGACGTGCAGGGTACGTCCTCAGAAAAAAGGCAGTTAACGCCTGAGAACGTACCCTGCACGTCCTCAGTGTGGAAAGCAGCTGGAAGCGATCCTGCTCGCTTCCAGATGCTTTCCGGTTATTGCAGTGATGCCTCGATATGGAGGCATCCTGCAATAACCTTTTTAAGCCATCCGGTGCAGAGAGAGCCACTCTGTGGCCCTCTCTGCACCGGAGATCGGTGGCTTGCGGCGTTGGTGGGTGGGAGCCGGACCGGGAGGCGGGTGGCGGCCATCGATGGCCCTGCTGATGTGGAGGGGGGCGGGATCGTGGGCGGGGGTGACCGGGGGGCGCGCACGGACGCGCGCGCGTGCACGGGAGGGCGGGGGCGGGCGCGTGCACGGGGAGGGAGCGGGTGGGAACCGCTACACTACAGAAAATCTTTAATAAATCATGTTAAAAAACGGTCTTAAAAGTATAAAAAAAAATGATAAGCAAGGTGGTGGGGGTTTGTCTGTGTGGGGGGGGGAAGCTACACTACAGAAAAAAAAACAAAAAAATAAAAAAAAGCACTTTTTTTTTGCAAACTGGGTACTGGCAGACAGCTGCCAGTACCCAAGATGGCCCCCAATAAGGCAGAGGGGAGGGTTAGAGAGCGGTTTTGGGGGGGATCAGGGAGGTTGGGGGCTAAGGGGGGGATCCTACACTGTAGCATATGTAAATATGCTAAAAAAAAATAAAAAAAAAAATTAAAAAACCCTTTTATTTTAGTACTGGCAGACTTTCTGCCAGTACTTAAGATGGCGGGGACAATTGTGGGGTGGGGGAGGGAAGGGAGCTGTTTGGGAGGGATCAGGGGGTGGGATGTGTCAGGTGGGAGGCTGATCTCTACACTAAAGCTAAAATTAACCCTGCAAACTCCCTACAAACTCCCTAATTAACCCCTTCACTGCTAGCCATAATATACGTGTGAGGCGCAGCAGGATTTAGCAGCCTTCTAATTACCAGAAAGCAACGCCAAAGTCATATATGTCTGCTATTTCTGAACAAAGGGGATCCCAGACAAGCATTTACAACCATTTGTGCCATAATTGCACAAGCTGTTTGTAAATGATTTCAGTGAGAAACCTAAAATTGTGAAAAATTTAACGTTTTTTTTTAATTTGATCGCATTTGGCGGTGAAATGGTGGCATGAAATATACCAAAATGTGCCTAGATCAATACTTGGGGTTGTCTACTACACTACACTAAAGCTAAAATTAACCCTACAAGCTCCCTAAAAACTCCCTAATTAACCCCTTAACTGATGGGCATAATACACTTGTGGTGCGCAGTGGCATTTAGCGGCCTTCTAATTACCAAAAAGCAACGCCAAAGCCATATATGTCTGCTATTTCTGAACAAAGGGGATCCCAGAGAAGAATTTACAACCATTTATGCCATAATTGCATAAGTTGTTTGTAAATAATTTCAGTGAGAAACCGAAAGTTTGTGAAAATATTTGTGAAAAAGTGAACGATTTTTTGTATTTGATCGCATTTGGCGGTGAAATGGTGGTATGAAATATACCAAAATTGGCCTAGATCAATACTTTGGGATGTCTACTAAAAAAAAATATATACATGTCAAGGGATATTCAGGTATTCCTGACAGATATCAGGGTTCCAATGTAACTAGCGCTAATTTTGGAAAAAAATGGTTTGGAAATAGCAAAGTGCTACTTGTATTTATGGCCCTATAACTTGCAAAAAAAGCAAAGAAGATGTAAACATTGGGTATTTCTAAACTCAGGACAAAATTTAGAAACTATTTAGCATGGGTGTTTTTTTGTGGTTGTAGATGTGTAACAGATTTTGGGGGTCAAAGTTAGAAAAAGTGTGTTTTTTTCCATTTTTCCTCATATTTTATAATTTTTTTTATAGTAAATTATAAGATATGATGAAAATAATGGTATCTTTAGAAAGTCCATTTAATGGCGAGAAAAACGGTATATAATATGTGTGGGTACAGTAAATGAGCAAGAGGAAAATTACAGCTAAACACAAACACTGCAGAAATGTAAAAATAGCCTTGGTCCCAAACGGACAGAAAATGGAAAAGTGCTGTGGTCATTAAGGGGTTAAAGATAAATACTTACCTGTAAAATAAATCCTAATATAGCTGCAATATAAATTATAATTATATTATAGCTATTTTAGGATTTATATTTATTTTACAGGTAACTTTGTATTTATTTTAACCAGGTACAATAGCTATTAAATAGTTAAGAACTATTTAATAGCTAAAATAGTTAAAATAATAACAAATTTACCTGTAAAATAAATCCTAACCTAAGTTACAAATAAACCTAACACTAGACTATCAATAAATTAATTAAATAAACTACCTACAATTACCTACAATTAACCTAACACTACACTATCAATAAATTAATTAAATACAACTGCTACAAAGAAATAAAATTAAATAAACTAGCTAAAGTACAAAAAATAAAAAAGAACTAAGTTACAAAAAATAAAAAAATATTTACAAACATAAGAAAAATATTACAACAATTTTAAACTTATTACACCTACTCTAAGCCCCCTAATAAAATAACAAAGCCCCCCAAAATAAAAAAATGCCCTACCCTTTTCTAAATTACTAAAGTTCAAAGCTCTTTTACCTTACCAGCCCTGAACAGGGCCCTTTGCGGGCATGCCCCAAGAAGTTCAGCTCTTTTGCCTGTAAAAGAAAAAATACAATACCCCCCCCCAACATTACAACCCACCACCCACATACCCCTAATCTAACCCAAACCCCCCCTTAAATAAACCTAACACTAAGCCCCTGAAGATCATCCTACCTTGTCTTCACCATACCAGGTTCACCGATCGGTCCAGAAGAGCTCCTCCGATGTCCTGATCCAAGCCCAAGCGGGGGGCTGAAGAGGTCCATGATCCGGCTGAAGTCTTCATCCAAGCGGGCCAGAAGAGGTCTTCCATCCGATTGAAGTCTTCATCCAAGCGGCATCCATCCGGAGCGAAGCGGCAGCATCCTGAAGACCTCCACCGCGGAACATCCATCCTGGCCGACGACTGAACGACGAATGACGGTTCCTTTAAATGACGTCATCCAAGATGGCGTCCCTCGAATTCCGATTGGCTGATAGGATTCTATCAGCCAACCGGAATTAAGGTAGGAATATTCTGATTGGCTGATGGAATCAGCCAATCAGAATCAAGTTCAATCCGATTGGCTGATCCGATCAGCCAATCAGATTGAGCTCGCATTCTATTGGCTGATCGGAACAGCCAATAGAATGCGAGCTCAATCTGATTGGCTGATCGGATCAGCCAATCGGATTGAACTTGATTCTGATTGGCTGATTCCATCAGCCAATCAGAATATTCCTACCTTAATTCAGATTGGCTGATAGAATCCTATCAGCCAATCGGAATTCGAGGGACGCCATCTTGGATGATGTCATTTAAAGCAACCGTCATTCGTCGTTCAGTCGTCGGCCAGGATGGATGTTCCGCGGTGGAGGTCTTCAGGATGCTGCCGCTTCGCTCCGGATGGATGCCGCTTGGATGAAGACTTCAATCGGATGGAAGACCTCTTCTGGCCCGCTTGGATGAAGACTTCAGCCGGATCATGGACCTCTTCAGCCCCCCGCTTGGGCTTGGATCAGGACATCGGAGGAGCTCTTCTGGACCGATCGGTGAACCTAGTATGGTGAAGACAAGGTAGGATGATCTTCAGGGGCTTAGTGTTAGGTTTATTTAAGGGGGGTTTGGGTTAGATTAGGGGTATGTGGGTGGTGGGTTGTAATGTTGGGGGGGGGGTATTGTATTTTTTCTTTTACAGGCAAAAGAGCTGAACTTCTTGGGGCATGCCCCGCAAAGGGCCCTGTTCAGGGCTGGTAAGGTAAAAGAGCTTTGAACTTTAGTAATTTAGAATAGGGTAGGGCATTTTTTTATTTTGGGGGGCTTTGTTATTTTATTAGGGGGCTTAGAGTAGGTGTAATTAGTTTAAAATTGTTGTAATATATTTCTAATGTTTGTAAATATTTTTTTATTTTTTGTAACTTAGTTCTTTTTTATTTTTTGTACTTTAGCTAGTTTATTTAATTGTATTTCTTTGTAGCAATTGTATTTAATTAATTTATTGATAGTGTAGTGTTAGGTTAATTGTAGGTAATTGTAGGTAGTTTATTTAATTAATTTATTGATAGTCTAGTGTTAGGTTTATTTGTAACTTAGGTTAGGATTTATTTTACAGGTAAATTTGTTATTATTGTAACTATTTTAGCTATTAAATAGTTCTTAACTATTTAATAGCTATTGTACCTGGTTAAAATAAATACAAAGTTACCTGTAAAATAAATATAAATCCTAAAATAGCTATAATATAATTATAATTTATATTGTAGCTATATTAGGATTTATTTTACAGGTAAGTATTTAGCTTTAAATAGGAATAATTTATTTAATAAGAGATAATTAATTTCGTTAGATTTAAATTATATTTAACTTAGGGGGGTGTTAGTATTAGGGTTAGACTTAGCTTTAGGGGTTAATACATTTATTAGAATAGCGGCGAGATTCGGTCGGCAGATTAGGGGTTAATAATTGAAGTTAGGTGTCGGCGATGTTAGGGAGGGCAGATTAGGGGTTAATACTATTTATGATAGGGTTAGTGAGGCGGATTAGGGGTTAATAACTTTATTATAGTAGTGCTCAGGTTCGGTCGGCAGATTAGGGGTTAAGAAGTGTAGGCAGGTGGAGGCGACGTTGTGGGGGGGCAGATTAGGGGTTAATAAATATAATATAGGGGTTGGCGGTGTTAGGGGCAGCAGATTAGGGGTACATAGGGATAATGTAAGTAGCGGCG
>NC_069502.1:1237208394-1237328394 GCF_027579735.1 Bombina bombina
AAGTCGCGACCGCTAAAGGGGGACCGCCGACACAAGCCCTGCAAGAGCGCGACCGCTGCAGGCCTGGGCTTCGTGGACACCGTAACCGATGGCGGAGGTAAGTATGAATGCTCACACTCACTCCAGCCAACGATCCACCCTAGAGACGCGCATCAGGGGTATGTGAAATGATTAAGGGGAGGAGAAGAGGGTACCCGGCCCCCAGGCCCCAACCACTAACTGACCGGGAGGGAGAGAGGGGGAAGATGGGCCTACCTGGGAAATAATCTAACACCAATAGGACACACAGATCCCCCCCTGACTTCCCCATTAAATTACAGAGAAAAGGGGGGAAAGATCGGGGTACGACTCACCGGAGATGGTGGGACTCCGATCAGTAACTCCTCCAACACATCACTCTTCACAGGTGCTCTGGAAGACTTTGAAAAAACAGCCCATGCTGCAGCAGACTGCTTAACCAGAGAATGAAGATGCTGTGATCCTGCAAGCTGTGAAGACAAGCTGGAAAGAGGGTTTGGGGCCTGTAGCTTGGCTTCTTAAAGGTGAGCCCTGTACCCACCCACAAAAATGCAACATTGTTGCCACTTCACAGCAGCTCACTCCTAAGGGCCTTAATTCTTATGTTCGTTCTGGGCTATGCTGCCCTCCACTGTCTGTACAGCTCTGGTGTAATACACAGTGTGATATACAGTACAGCTCCGGTATAATACACAGTGTAATATACAGCACAGCTCTGGTGTAATACACAGTGTGATATACAGTACAGCTCTGGTGTAAGTGTGATATACAGTATAGCCTGATGTAATACACAGTGTGATATACAGTACAGCTCTGGTGTAATACACAGTGTGATATACAGTACAGCTCTGGTGTAATACACAGTGTGATATACAGTACAGCTCTGGTGTAATACACAGTGTGATATACAGTACAGCCCTGATGTAATACACAGTGTGATATACAGTACAGCTCTGGTGTAATACACAGTGTGATATACAGTACAGCCCTGATGTAATACACAGTGTGATATACAGTACAGCTCTTGTGAAATATACAGTGTGATATACAGCACAGCTCTGGTGTAATACACAGTGTGATATACAGTACAGCTCTGGTGTAATACACAGTGTGATATACAGTACAGCTCTGGTGTAATACACAGTGTGATCTACAGTACAGCTCTGGTGTAATACACAGTGTGATATACAGTACAGCTCTGGTGTAATACACAGTGTGATATACAGTACAGCTCTGGTGTAATACACAGTGTGATATACAGTACAGCTCTGGTGTAATACAACAGTGTGATATACAGTACAAGCTCTGGTGTAATACACAGTGTGATATACAGCACAGCTCTGGTGTAATACACAGTGTAATATACAGTACAGCTCTGGTGTAATACACAGTGTGATATACAGTACAGCTCTAGTGTTATACACAGTGTGATATACAGTACAGCTCTAGTGTAATACCAGTGTGAATATACAGTACAGCTCTGGTGTAATACACAGTGTGATATACAGTACAGCCATGGTCTAATACACAGTTTGATATACAGTACAGCCTGATGTAATACACAGTGTGATCTACAGTACAGCTCTGGTGTAATACACAGTGTGATATACAGTACAGCTCTGGTGTAATACACAGTGTGATATACAGTACAGCTCTGGTGTAATACACAGTGTGATATACAGTACAGCTCTGATGTAATACACAGTGTGATATACAGTACAGCTCTGTGTAATACACAGTGTGATATACAGTACAGCCCTGATGTAATACACAGTGTGATATACAGTACAGCTCTGGTGTAATACACAGTGTGATATACAGTACAGCTCTGGTGTAATACACAGTGTGATATACAGTACAGCTCTGATGTAATACACAGTGTGATATACAGTACAGCCCTGATGTAATACACAGTGTGATATACAGTACAGCCCTGGTGTAATACACAGTGTGATATACAGTACAGCTCTGGTGTAATACACAGTGTGATATACAGTACAGCTCTGGTGTAATACACAGTGTGATATACAGTACAGCTCTGGATGTAATACACAGTGTGATATACAGTACAGCTCAGATGTAATACACAGTGTGATATACAGTACAGCCCTGATGTAATACACAGTGTGATATACAGTACAGCTCTGATGTAATACACAGTGTGATATACAGTACAGCTCTGGTGTAATACACAGTGTGATATACAGTACAGCTCTGGTGTAATACACAGTGTGATATACAGTACAGCTCTGGTGTAATACACAGTGTGATATACAGTACAGCTCTGGTGTAATACACAGTGTGATATACAGTACAGCTCAGGTGTAATACACAGTGTGATATACAGTATAGCCCTGGTGTAATACACAGTGTGATATACAGTACAGCTCAGGTGTAATACACAGTGTGATATACAGTACAGCTCTGGTGTAATACACAGTGTGATATACAGTACAGCTCTGGTGTAATACACAGTGTGATATACAGTACAGCTCTGGTGTAATACACAGTGTGATATACAGTACAGCGCTCTGATGTAATATACAGTGTGATATACAGCACAGCTCTGGTGTAATACACAGTGTGATATACAGTACAGCCCTGATGTAATACACAGTGTAATATACAGTACAGCTCTGGTGTAATACACAGTGTGATATACAGTACAGCTCTGGTGTAATACACAGTGTGATATACAGTACAGCTCTGCTGTAATACACAGTGTGATATACAGTACAGCCCTGGTGTAATACACAGTGTGATATACAGTAGAGCTCTGGTGTAATACACAGTGTGATATACAGTAGAGCTCTGGTGTAATACACAGTGTGATATACAGTAGAGCTCTGGTGTAATACACAGTGTAATATACAGTACAGCTCTGGTGTAATACACAGTGTGATATACAGTACAGCTCTGGTGTAATACACAGTGTGATATACAGTACAGCTCTGGTGTAATACACAGTGTGATATACAGTACAGCTCTGGTGTAATACACAGTGTGATATACAGTACAGCTCTGGTGTAATACACAGTGTGATATACAGTACAGCTCTGGTGTAATACACAGTGTAATATACAGTACAGCCCTGGTGTAATACACAGTGTGATATACAGTACAGCCTCTGGTGTAATACACAGTGTGATATACAGTACAAGCCTGGTGTAATACACAGTGTTATATACAGTACAGCTCTGGTGTAATACACAGTGTGATATACAGTACAGCTCTGGTGTAATACACAGTGTGATATACAGTACAGCTCTGGTTTAATACACAGTGTAATATACAGTACAGCTCTGGTGTAATACACAGTGTGATATACAGTACAGCTCTGGTGTAATACACAGTGTAATATACAGTACAGCCTGATGTAATACTACAGTGTGATATACAGTACAGCTCTGGTGTAATACACAGTGTAATATACAGTACAGCTCTGGTGTAATACACAGTGTAATATACAGTACAGCTCTGGTGTAATACACAGTGTAATATACAGTACAGCTCTGGTGTAATACACAGTGTGATATACAGTACAGCTCTGGTGTAATACACAGTGTGATATACAGTACAGCTCTGGTGTAATACACAGTGTGATATACAGTACAGCTCTGGTGTAATACACAGTGTGATATACAGTACAGCTCTGGTGTAATACACAGTATGATATACAGTACAGCTCTGGTGTAATACACAGTGTGATATACAGTACAGCTCTGGTGTAATACACAGTGTGATATACAGTACAGCTCTGGTGTAATACACAGTGTGATATACAGTACAGCTCTGGTGTAATACACAGTGTGATATACAGTAAGCCCTGGTGTAATACACAGTGTGATATACAGTACAGCTCTGGTGTAATACACAGTGTGATATACAGTACAGCTCTGGTGTAATACACAGTGTGATATACAGTACAGCTCTGGTGTAATACACAGTGTGATATACAGTACAGCCTCTGTGTAATACACAGTGTGATATACAGTACAGCTCTGATGAATACACAGTGTGATATACAGTACAGCTCTGTGTAATACACAGTGTGATATACAGTACAGCTCTGGTGTAATACACAGTGTGAAATACAGTACAGCACTGGTGTAATACACAGTGTGATATACAGTACAGCCTGATGTAATACACAGTGTGATATACAGTACAGCCTCTGGTGTAATACACAGTGTAATATACAGTACAGCTCTGGTGTAATACACAGTGTAATATACAGTACAGCTCTGATGTAATACACAGTGTGATATACAGTACAGCTCTGATGTAATACACAGTGTGATATACAGTACAGCTCTGGTGTAATACACAGTGTGATATACAGTACAGCCTGGTGTAATACACAGTGTGATATACAGTACAGCTCTGGTGTAATACACAGTGTGATATACAGTACAGCTCTGGTGTAATACACAGTGTAATATACAGCACAGCTCTGGTGTAATACACAGTGTGATATACAGTACAGCTCTGGTGTAATACACAGTGTGATATACAGTACAGCTCTGGTGTAATACACAGTGTAATATACAGTACAGCTCTGGTGTAATACACAGTGTGATATACAGTACAGCTCTGGTGTAATACACAGTGTGATATACAGTACAGCTCTGGTGTAATACACAGTGTAATATACAGTACAGCTCTGGTGTAATACACAGTGTGATATACAGTACAGCTCTGGTGTAATACACAGTGTAATATACAGTACAGCTCTGATGTAATACACAGTGTGATATACAGTACAGCTCTGATGTAATACACAGTGTGATATACAGTACAGCTGGTGTAATACACAGTGTGATATACAGTACAGCTCTGGTGTAATACACAGTGTGATATACAGTACAGCTCTGGTGTAATACACAGTATGATATACAGTACAGCTCTGGTGTAATACACAGTGTGATATACAGTACAGCTCTGGTGTAATACACAGTGTGATATACAGTACAGCTCTGGTGTAATACACAGTGTAATATACAGTACAGCTCTGGTGTAATACACAGTGTAATATACAGTACAGCTGGTGTAATACACAGTGTGATATACAGTACAGCTGTGGTGTAATACACAGTGTAATATACAGTACAGCTCTGGTGTAATACACAGTGTGATATACAGTACAGCTCTGGTGTAATACACAGTGTGATATACAGTACAGTCAGGTGTAATACACAGTGTGATATACAGTACAGCTCTGGTTTAATACACAGTGTGATATACAGTACACTCTGGTGTAATACACAGTGTGATATACAGTACAGCTCTGGGTAATACACAGTGTGATATACAGTACAGCTCTGGTGTAATACACAGTGTGATATACAGTACAGCTGTGGTGTAATACACAGTGTGATATACAGTACAGCTCTGGGTAATACACAGTGTGATACAGTACAGCCTGGTAATACACAGTGTGATATACAGTACACTCTGGTGTAATACACAGTGTGATATACAGTAGCCCTGGTGTAATACACAGTGTGATATACAGTACAGCCTGATGTAATACACAGTGTGATATACAGTACAGCTCTGGTGTAATACACAGTGTGATATACAGTACAGCCTGGTGTAATACACAGTGTGATATACAGTACAGCCTGTGTAATACACAGTGTGATATACAGTACAGCCCTGTGTAATACAGAGTGTGATATACAGTACAGCTCTGGTGTAATACACAGTGTGATATACAGTACAGCCTGATGTAATACACAGTGTGATATACAGTACAGCTCAGGTGTAATACACAGTGTGATATACAGTACAGCTCTGGTGTAATACACAGTGTGATATACAGTACAGCCTCTGGTGTAATACACAGTGTGATATACAGTACAGCCTCTGGTGTAATACACAGTGTAATATACAGTACAGCTCTGATGTAATACACAGTGTGATATACAGTACAGCTCTGGTGTAATACACAGTGTAATATACAGTACAGCCTCTGTGTAATACACAGTGTGATATACAGTACAGCTCTGGTGTAATACACAGTGGTAATATACAGTACAGCCCTTGGTGTAATACACAGTGTGATATACAGTACAGCTCTGGTGTAATACACAGTGTGATATACAGTACAGCTCTGGTGTAATACACAGTGTAATATACAGTACAGCTCTGGTGTAATACACAGTGTGATATACAGTACAGCTCTGGTGTAATACACAGTGTGATATACAGTACAGCTCTGGTGTAATACACAGTGTGATATACAGTACAGCTCTGGTGTAATACACAGTGTGATATACAGTACAGCTCTGGTGTAATACACAGTGTAATATACAGTACAGCTCTGGTGTAATACACAGTGTGATATACAGTACAGCTCTGGTGTAATACACAGTGTAAAATATACCAGTACAGCTCTGGTGTAATACACAGTGTGATATACAGTACAGCTCAGTGTAATACACAGTGTGATATACAGTACAGCTCTGATGTAATTACACAGTGTGTATATACAGTACAGCTCTGGTGTAATACACAGTGTGATATACAGTAACAGCTCTGATGTAATACACAGTGTGATATACAGTACCAGCTCTGTTGTAATACACAGTTTAATATACAGTACAGCTCTGGTGTAATACACAGTGTAATATACAGTACAGCTCTGGTGTAATACACAGTGTGATAATACAGTACAGCCGGCTGGTGTAATACACAGTGTGATATACAGTACAGCTCGGGTGTAATACACAGTGTGATATACAGTACAGCTCTGGTGTAATACACAGTGTGATATACAGTACAGCTTGGTGTAATACACAGTGTGATATACAGTACAGCTCTGGTGTAATACACAGTGTGATATACAGGTTACCGCTCTTGGTGTAATACACAGTGTATATATCAGTACAGCCTACTGGTGTAATACACGAGTGTGATATACATGATACAGCTCTGATGTAATACACAGTGTGATATACAGTACAGCTCTGGTGTAATACACAGTGTGATATACAGTACAGCTCTGGTGTAATACACAGTGTGATATACCAGTACAGCTCTGGTTTAATACACAGTGTGATATACAGTACAGCTCTGGTGTAATACACAGTGTGATATACAGTTCAGCTCCCTAGTGTAATACACAGTGTGATATACAGTACAGCCCTATTGTAATACACTAGTGTGATATACAGTACAGCTCTGGTTTAAATACAGTGGTAATACAGTACAGCTCTGGTGTAATACACAGTGTGATATACAGTACAGCTCTGGTGTAATACACAGTGTGATATACAGTACAGCTCTGGTGTAATACACAGTGTGATATACAGTACAGCTCTGGTGTAATACACAGTGTGATATACAGTACAGCTCTGGTGTAATACACAGTGTGATATACAGTACAGCTCTGGTGTAATACACAGTGTGATATACAGTACAGCCCTGGTCTAATACACAGTGTGATATACAGTACAGCTCTGGTGTAATACACAGTGTGATATACAGTACAGCTCTAGTGTAATACACTGTGTGATATACAGTATAGCACTGATGTAATACACAGTGTGATATACAGTACAGCTCTGGTGTAATACACAGTGTGATATACAGCACAGCTCTGGTGTAATACACAGTGTGATATACAGTACAGCTCTGGTGTAATACACAGTGTGATATACAGTACAGCCCTGATGTAATACACAGTGTGATATACAGTACAGCTCTGGTGTAATACACAGTGTGATATACAGTACAGCCCTGATGTAATACACAGTGTGATATACAGTACAGCTCTTGTGAAATATACAGTGTGATATACAGCACAGCTCTGGTGTAATACACAGGTGTGATATACAGTACAGCTCTGGTGTAATACACAGTGTGATATACAGTACAGCTCTGGTGTAATACACAGTGTGATCTACAGTACAGCTCTGGTGTAATACACAGTGTGATATACAGTACAGCTCTGGTGTAATACACAGTGTGATATACAGTACAGCTCTGGTGTAATACACAGTGTGATATACAGTACAGCTCTGGTGTAATACACAGTGTGATATACAGTACAGCTCTGGTGTAATACACAGTGTGATATACAGCACAGCTCTGGTGTAATACACAGTGTAATATACAGTACAGCTCTGGTGTAATACACAGTGTGATATACAGTACAGCTCTAGTGTAATACACAGTGTGATATACAGTACAGCTCTAGTGTAATACACAGTGTGATATACAGTACAGCTCTGGTGTAATACACAGTGTGATATACAGTACAGCCCTGGTCTAATACACAGTGTGATATACAGTACAGCCCTGATGTAATACACAGTGTGATATACAGTACAGCTCTGGTGTAATACACAGTGTGATATACAGTACAGCTCTGGTGTAATACACAGTGTGATATACAGTACAGCTCTGGTGTAATACACAGTGTGATATACAGTACAGCTCTGATGTAATACACAGTGTGATATACAGTACAGCTCTGGTGTAATACACAGTGTGATATACAGTACAGCCCTGATGTAATACACAGTGTGATATACAGTACAGCTCTGGTGTAATACACAGTGTGATATACAGTACAGCTCTGGTGTAATACACTGTGTGATATACAGTACAGCCCTGATGTAATACACAGTGTGATATACAGTACAGCCCTGGTGTAATACACAGTGTGATATACAGTACAGCTCTGGTGTAATACACAGTGTAATATACAGTACAGCTCTGGTGTAATACACAGTGTGATATACAGTACAGTTCTGGTGTAATACACAGTGTGATATACAGTACAGCTCAGATGTAATACACAGTGTGATTTACAGTACAGCCCTGATGTAATACACAGTGTGATATACAGTACAGCCCTGATGTAATACACAGTGTGATATACAGTACAGCTCTGATGTAATACACAGTGTGATATACAGTACAGCTCTGGTGTAATACACAGTGTGATATACAGTACAGCTCTGATGTAATACACAGTGTGATATACAGTACAGCTCTGGTGTAATACACAGTGTGATATACAGCACAGCTCTGGTGTAATACACAGTGTGATATACAGTACAGCTCAGGTGTAATACACAGTGTGATATACAGTATAGCCCTGGTGTAATACACAGTGTGATATACAGTACAGCTCAGGTGTAATACACAGTGTGATATACAGTACAGCTCTGGTGTAATACACAGTGTGATATACAGTACAGCTCTGGTGTAATACACAGTGTGATATACAGTACAGCTCTGGTGTAATACACAGTGTGATATACAGTACAGCTCTGATGTAATATACAGTGTGATATACAGCACAGCTCTGGTGTAATACACAGTGTGATATACAGTACAGCCCTGATGTAATACACAGTGTAATATACAGTACAGCTCTGGTGTAATACACAGTGTGATATACAGTACAGCTCTGGTGTAATACACAGTGTGATATACAGTACAGCTCTGCTGTAATACACAGTGTGATATACAGTACAGCCCTGGTGTAATACACAGTGTGATATACAGTAGAGCTCTGGTGTAATACACAGTGTGATATACAGTAGAGCTCTGGTGTAATACACAGTGTGATATACAGTAGAGCTCTGGTGTAATACACAGTGTAATATACAGTACAGCTCTGGTGTAATACACAGTGTGATATACAGTACAGCTCAGGTGTAATACACAGTGTGATATACAGTACAGCTCTGGTGTAATACACAGTGTGATATACAGTACAGCTCTGGTGTAATACACAGTGTGATATACAGTACAGCTCTGGTGTAATACACAGTGTGATATACAGCACCGCTCTGGTGTAATACACAGTGTAATATACAGTACAGCCCTGGTGTAATACACAGTGTGATATACAGTACAGCTCTGGTGTAATACACAGTGTGATATACAGTACAACCCTGGTGTAATACACAGTGTTATATACAGTACAGCTCTGGTGTAATACACAGTGTGATATACAGTACTGCTCTGGTGTAATACACAGTGTGATATACAGTACAGCTCTGGTTTAATACACAGTGTAATATACAGTACAGCTCTGGTGTAATACACAGTGTGATATACAGTACAGCTCTGGTGTAATACACAGTGTAATATACAGTACAGCCCTGATGTAATATACAGTGTGATATACAGTACAGCTCTGGTTTAATACACAGTGTAATATACAGTACAGCTCTGGTGTAATACACAGTGTAATATACAGTACAGCTCTGGTGTAATACACAGTGTAATATACAGTACAGCTCTGGTGTAATACACAGTGTGATATACAGTACAGCTCTGGTGTAATACACAGTGTGATATACAGTACAGGCTCTGGTGTAATACACAGTGTGATATACAGTACAGCTCTGGTGTAATACACAGTGTGATATACAGTACAGGCTCTGGTGTAATACACAGTATGATATACAGTACAGCTCTGGTGTAATACACAGTGTGATATACAGTACAGCTCTGGTGTAATACACAGTGTGATATACAGTACAGCTCTGGTGTAATACACAGTGTGATATACAGTACAGCTCTGGTGTAATACACAGTGTGATATACAGTATAGCACTGATGTAATACACAGTGTGATATACAGTACAGCTCTGGTGTAATACACAGTGTGATATACAGTACAGCTCTGGTGTAATACACAGTGTGATATACAGTACAGCTCTGGTGTAATACACAGTGTGATATACAGTATAGCCCTGATGTAATACACAGTGTGATATACAGTACAGCTCTGGTGTAATACACAGTGTGATATACAGTACAGCCCTGGTGTAATACACAGTGTGATATACAGTACAGCCCTGGTGTAATACACAGTGTGATATACAGTACAGCCCTGGTGTAATACACAGTGTGATATACAGTACAGCCCTGATGTAATACACAGTGTGATATACAGTACAGCCCTGATGTAATACACAGTGTAATATACAGTACAGCTCTGGTGTAATACACAGTGTGATATACAGTACAGCTCTGGTGTAATACACAGTGTGATATACAGTACAGCTCTGGTGTAATACACAGTGTGATATACAGTACAGCTCTGGTGTAATACACAGTGTGATATACAGTACAGCCCTGGTGTAATACACAGTATGATATACAGTACAGCTCTGGTGTAATACACAGTGTGATATACAGTACAGCCCTGGTGTAATACACAGTGTAATATACAGCACAGCTCTGGTGTAATACACAGTGTAATATACAGTACAGCTCTGGTGTAATACACAGTGTGATATACAGTACAGCTCTGGTGTAATACACAGTGTAATATACAGTACAGCCCTGATGTAATACACAGTGTAATATACAGTACAGCTCTGGTGTAATACACAGTATGATATACAGTACAGCTCTGGTGTAATACACAGTGTAATATACAGTACAGCTCTGGTGTAATACACAGTATGATATACAGTACAGCTCTGGTGTAATACACAGTGTAATATACAGCACAGCTCTGGTGTAATACACAGTGTAATATACAGTACAGCTCTGGTGTAATACACAGTGTGATATACAGTACAGCCCTGGTGTAATACACAGTGTGATATACAGTACAGCTCTGGTGTAATACACAGTGTGATATACAGTACAGCTCTGGTGTAATACACAGTATGATATACAGCACAGCTCTGGTGTAATACACAGTGTAATATACAGTACAGCTCTGGTGTAATACACAGTGTGATATACAGCACAGCTCTGGTGTAATACACAGTGTAATATACAGTACAGCTCTGGTGTAATACACAGTGTAATATACAGTACAGCTGTGGTGTAATACACAGTGTGATATACAGTACAGCTGTGGTGTAATACACAGTGTAATATACAGTACAGCTCTGGTGTAATACACAGTGTGATATACAGTACAGCTCTGGTGTAATACACAGTGTGATATACAGTACAGATCAGGTGTAATACACAGTGTGATATACAGTACATCTCTGGTTTAATACACAGTGTAATATACAGTACAACTCTGGTGTAATACACAGTGTAATATACAGTACAGCTCTGGGGTAATACACAGTGTGATATACAGTACAGCTCTGGTGTAATACGCAGTGTGATATACAGTACAGCTGTGGTGTAATACACAGTGTAATATACAGTACAGCTCTGGGGTAATACACAGTGTGATATACAGTACAGCTCTGGGGTAATACACAGTGTGATATACAGTACAACTCTGGTGTAATACACAGTGTAATATACAGTACTGCCCTGGTGTAATACACAGTGTAATATACAGTACAGCTCTGGGGTAATACACAGTGTGATATACAGTACAGCTCTGGTGTAATACACAGTGTGATATACAGTACAGCCCTGGTGTAATACACAGTGTGATATACAGTACAGCCCTGATGTAATACACAGTGTGATATACAGTACAGCCCTGATGTAATACACAGTGTGATATACAGTACAGCTCTGGTGTAATACACAGTGTGATATACAGTACAGCCCTGATGTAATACACAGTGTGATATACAGTACAGATCAGGTGTAATACACAGTGTGATATACAGTACAGCGCTGATGTAATACACAGTGTGATATACAGTACAGCTCTGGTGTAATACACAGTGTGATATACAGTACAGCCCTGGTGTAATACACAGTGTGATATACAGTACAGCCCTGATGTAATACACAGTGTGATATACAGTACAGCCCTGATGTAATACACAGTGTGATATACAGTACAGCTCTAGTGTAATACACAGTGTGATATACAGTACAGCTCTGGTGTAATACACAGTGTAATATACAGTACAGCCCTGATGTAATACACAGTGTGATATACAGTACAGCTCTAGTGTAATACACAGTGTGATATACAGTACAGCTCTGGTGTAATACACAGTGTAATATACAGTACAGCTCTGGTGTAATACACAGTATGATATACAGCACAGCTCTGGTGTAATACACAGTGTGATATACAGTACAGCTCTGGTGTAATACACAGTGTGATATACAGTACAGCGCTGATGTAATACACAGTGTGATATACAGTACAGCTCTGGTGTAATACACAGTGTGATATACAGTACAGCTCAGGTGTAATACACAGTGTGATATACAGTACAGCTCTGGTGTAATACACAGTGTAATATACAGTACAGCTCTGGTGTAATACACAGTGTGATATACAGTACAGCTCAGGTGTAATACACAGTGTGATATACAGTACAGCGCTGATGTAATACACAGTGTGATATACAGTACAGCTCTGGTGTAATACACAGTGTGATATACAGTACAGCTCAGGTGTAATACACAGTGTGATATACAGTACAGGCTCTGGTGTAATACACAGTGTGATATACAGTACAGCTCTGGTGTAATACACAGTGTAATATACAGTACAGCTCTGGTGTAATACACAGTGTGATATACAGTACAGCGCTGATGTAATACACAGTGTGATATACAGTACAGCTCAGGTGTAATACACAGTGTGATATACAGTACAGGCTCTGGTGTAATACACAGTGTGATATACAGTACAGCTCTGGTGTAATACACAGTGTGATATACAGTACAGCTCTGGTGTAATACACAGTGTGATATACAGTACAGCTCTGGTGTAATACACAGAGTGACATACAGTACAGCTCTGGTGTAATACACAGTGTGATATATAGTACAGCTCTGGTGTAATACACAGTGTGATATACAGCACAGCTCTGGTGTAATACACAGTGTGATATACAGTACAGCTCTGGTGTAATACACAGTGTGATATACAGTACAGCTCTGGTGTAATACACAGTGTGATATACAGTACAGCCCTGGTGTAATACACAGTGTGATATACAGTACAGCTCTGGTGTAATACACAGAGTGACATACAGTACAACTCTGGTGTAATACACAGTGTGATATATAGTACAGCTCTGGTGTAATACACAGTGTGATATACAGCACAGCTCTGGTGTAATACACAGTGTGATATACAGTACAGCTCTGGTGTAATACACAGTGTGATATACAGCACAGCTCTGGTGTAATACACAGTGTGATATACAGTACAACTCTGGTGTAATACACAGTGTGATATACAGCACAGCTCTGGTGTAATACACAGTGTGATATACAGTACAGCTCTGGTGTAATACACAGTGTGATATATAGTACAGCTCAGATGTAATACACAGTGTGATATACAGTACAGCTCTGGTGTAATACACAGTGTAATATACAGTACAGCTCTGGTGTAATACACAGTGTAATATACAGTACAGCTCTGGTGTAATACACAGTGTGATATACAGTACAGCTCTGGTGTAATACACAGTGTGATATACAGTACTGCTCTGGTGTAATACACAGTGTGATATACAGTACAGCTCTGGTGTAATACACAGTGTAATATACAGTACAGCTCTGGTGTAATACACACTGTGATATACAGTACAGGCTCTGGTGTAATACACAGTGTGATATACAGTACAGGCTCTGGTGTAATACACAGTGTAATATACAGTACAGCTCTGGTGTAATACACAGTGTGATATACAGTACAGATCAGGTGTAATACACAGTGTGATATACAGTACAGCTCTGGTGTAATACACAGTGTGATATGCAGTACTGCTCTGGTGTAATACACAGTGTGATATACAGTACAGCTCTGGTGTAATACACAGTGTGATATACAGTGCATCTCTGGTGTAATACACAGTGTGATATACAGTACAGCTCTGGTGTAATACACAGTGTGATATACAGTACAGCTCTGGTGTAATACACAGTGTGATATACAGTACAGCTCTGGTGTAATACACAGTGTGATATACAGCACAGCTCTGGTGTAATACACAGTGTGATATACAGTATAGCTCTGATGTAATACACAGTGTAATATACAGTACAGCTCTGGTGTAATACACAGTGTGATATACAGCACAGCTCTGGTGTAATACACAGTGTGATATACAGTAGAGCTCTGGTGTAATACACAGTGTGATATACAGTACAGCTCTGGTGTAATACACAGTGTGATATACAGTACAGCTCTGGTGTAATACACAGTGTGATATACAGCACAGCTCTGGTGTAATACACAGTGTGATATACAGTACAGCCCTGATGTAATACACAGTGTGATATACAGTACAGCTCTGGTGTAATACACAGTATGATATACAGTACAGCTCTGGTGTAATACACAGTGTGATATACAGCACAGCTCTGGTGTAATACACAGTGTGATATACAGTACAGCCCTGATGTAATACACAGTGTGATATACAGTACAGCTCTGGTGTAATACACAGTATGATATACAGTACAGCTCAGGTGTAATACACAGTGTGATATACAGTACAGCTCTGGTGTAATACACAGTATGATATACAGTACAGCTCTGGTGTAATACACAGTGTGATATACAGTACAGCTCTGGTGTAATACACAGTATGATATACAGTACAGCTCTGGTGTAATACACAGTGTGATATACAGTACAGCTCTGGTGTAATACACAGTGTGATATACAGTACAGCTCTGGTGTAATACACAGTGTAATATACAGTACAGCTCTGGTGTAATACACAGTGTGATATACAGTACAGCCCTGGTGTAATACACAGTGTAATATACAGTACAGCTCTGGTGTAATACACAGTGTAATATACAGTACAGCTCTGGTGTAATACACAGTGTGATATACAGTACAGCTCTGGTGTAATACACAGTGTGATATACAGTACAGCTCTGGTGTAATACGAAGTGTGATATACAACACAGGTCTAGTGCAATACACAGTGTAATATACAGTACAGCCCTGGTGTAATACACAGTGTAATATAAAGCACAGCTCTGGTGTAATACACAGTGTGATATACAGTACAGCTCTAGTGTAATACACAGTGTGATATACAGTACAGCTATAGTGTAATACACAGTGTAATATACAGTACAGCTCTAGTGTAATACACAGTGTGATATACAGCACAGCTCTGATGTAATACACAGTGTGATATACAGTACAGCTCTGGTGTAATACACAGTGTGATATACAGTACAGCTCTGGTGTAATACACAGTGTGATATACAGTACAGCTCTGGTGTAATACACAGTGTGATATACAGTACAGCTCTGGTGTCATACACAGTGTGATATACAGTACAGCTCTGGTGTAATACACAGTGTGATATACAGTACAGCTCTGGTGTAATACACAGTGTAATATACAGTACTGCTCTAGTGTAATACACAGTGTGATATACAGTACAGCTCTGGTGTAATACACAGTGTGATATACAGTACAGCTCTGGTGTAATACACAGTGTAATATACAGTACAGCTCTGGTGTAATACACAGTGTGATATACAGTACAGCTCAGGTGTAATACACAGAGTGATATACAGTACAGCTCTGGTGTAATACACAGTGTGATATACAGTACAGCTCTAGTGTAATACACAGTGTGATATACAGTACATCTCTAGTGTAATACACAGTGTGATATACAGTACAGCTCTTATGTAATACACAGTGTGATATACAGTACAGCTCTGGTGTAATACACAGTGTGATATACAGTACAGCTCAGGTGTAATACACAGTGTGATATACAGCACAGCCCTGGTGTAATACACAGTGTGATATACAGTACAGCTCAGGTGTAATACACAGTGTGATATACAGCACAGCCCTGGTGTAATACACAGTGTGATATACAGCACAGCCCTGGTGTAATACACAGTGTGATATACAGTACAGCTCAGGTGTAATACACAGTGTGATATACAGTACAGCTGTGGTGTAATACACAGTGTAATATACAGTACAGCCCTGATGTAATACACAGTGTGATATACAGTACAGCTCTGGTGTAATACACAGAGTGACATACAGTACAGCTCTGGTGTAATACACAGTGTGATATACAGTACAGCTCTGGTGTAATACACAGTGTGATATACAGTACAGCTCAGGTGTAATACACAGTGTGATATACAGTACAGCTCTGGTGTAATACACAGTGTGATATACAGTACAGCTCTGGTGTAATACACAGTGTGATATACAGTACAGCCCTGGTGTAATACACAGTGTGATATACAGCACAGCCCTGGTGTAATACACAGTGTGATATACAGTACAGCTCTAGTGTAATACACAGTGTGATATACAGTACAGCTCTAGTGTAATACACAGTGTGATATACAGTACAGCTCAGGTGTAATACACAGTGTGATATAAAGTACAGCTCTGGGGTAATACACAGTGTGATATACAGTACAGCTCTGGTGTAATACACAGTGTGATATACAGTACAGCTCTGGTGTAATACACATTGTGATATAGAGTACAGCCCCGGTGTAATACACAGTGTGATATACAGTACTGCTCTGGTGTAATACACAGTGTGATATACAGTACAGGCTCTGGTGTAATACACAGTGTGATATACAGTACAGGCTCTGGTGTAATACACAGTGTGATATACAGTACAGCTCTGGTGTAATACACAGTGTGATATACAGTACAGCTCTGGTGTAATACACAGTGTGATATACAGTACAGCTCTGGTGTAATACACAGTGTGATATACAGTACAGATCAGGTGTAATACACAGTGTGATATACAGTACAGCTCAGGTGTAATACACAGTGTGATATACAGTACAGCTCTGGTGTAATACACAGTGTAAAATACAGTACTGCTCTGGTGTAATACACAGTGTGATATACAGTACAGCTCTGGTGTAATACACAGTGTGATATACAGTACAGGCTCTGGTGTAATACACAGTGTGATATACAGTACAGCTCTGGTGTAATACACAGTGTGATATACAGTACAGCTCTGGTGTAATACACAGTGTGATATACAGTACAGCTCTGGTGTAATACACAGTGTAAAATACAGTACTGCTCTGGTGTAATACACAGTGTGATATACAGTACAGCTCTGGTGTAATACACAGTGTGATATACAGTACAGGCTCTGGTGTAATACACAGTGTGATATACAGTACAGCTCTGGTGTAATACACAGTGTGATATACAGTACAGCTCTGGTGTAATACACAGTGTGATATACAGTACAGCTCTGGTGTAATACACAGTGTGATATACAGCACAGCTCTGGTGTAATACACAGTGTGATATACAGTACAGCTCTGGTGTAATACACAGTGTGATATACAGTACAGCTCTGGTGTAATACACAGTGTGATATACAGTACAGCTCTGGTGTAATACACAGTGTGATATACAGTACAGCTCTGGTGTAATACGCAGTGTGATATACAGTACAGCTCTGGTGTAATACACAGTGTGATATACAGTATAGCCCTGGTGTAATACACAGTGTGATATACAGTACAGCTCTGGTGTAATACACAGTGTAATATACAGTACAGCTCTGGTGTAATACACAGTGTAATATACAGTACAGCTCTGGTGTAATACACAGTGTGATATACAGTACAGCTCTGGTGTAATACACAGTGTGATATACAGTACAGCTCTGGTGTAATACGAAGTGTGATATACAACACAGGTCTAGTGCAATACACAGTGTAATATACAGTACAGCCCTGGTGTAATACACAGTGTAATATAAAGCACAGCTCTGGTGTAATACACAGTGTGATATACAGTACAGCTCTAGTGTAATACACAGTGTGATATACAGTACAGCTATAGTGTAATACACAGTGTAATATACAGTACAGCTCTAGTGTAATACACAGTGTGATATACAGCACAGCTCTGATGTAATACACAGTGTGATATACAGTACAGCTCTGGTGTAATACACAGTGTGATATACAGTACAGCTCTGGTGTAATACACAGTGTGATATACAGTACAGCTCTGGTGTCATACACAGTGTGATATACAGTACAGCTCTGGTGTAATACACAGTGTGATATACAGTACAGCTCTGGTGTAATACACAGTGTAATATACAGTACTGCTCTAGTGTAATACACAGTGTGATATACAGTACAGCTCTGGTGTAATACACAGTGTGATATACAGTACAGCTCTGGTGTAATACACAGTGTAATATACAGTACAGCTCTGGTGTAATACACAGTGTGATATACAGTACAGCTCAGGTGTAATACACAGAGTGATATACAGTACAGCTCTGGTGTAATACACAGTGTGATATACAGTACAGCTCTAGTGTAATACACAGTGTGATATACAGTACATCTCTAGTGTAATACACAGTGTGATATACAGTACAGCTCTTATGTAATACACAGTGTGATATACAGTACAGCTCTGGTGTAATACACAGTGTGATATACAGTACAGCCCTGGTGTAATACACAGTGTGATATACAGTACAGCTCAGGTGTAATACACAGTGTGATATACAGCACAGCCCTGGTGTAATACACAGTGTGATATACAGTACAGCTCAGGTGTAATACACAGTGTGATATACAGCACAGCCCTGGTGTAATACACAGTGTGATATACAGCACAGCCCTGGTGTAATACACAGTGTGATATACAGTACAGCTCAGGTGTAATACACAGTGTGATATACAGTACAGCTGTGGTGTAATACACAGTGTAATATACAGTACAGCCCTGATGTAATACACAGTGTGATATACAGTACAGCTCTGGTGTAATACACAGAGTGACATACAGTACAGCTCTGGTGTAATACACAGTGTGATATACAGTACAGCTCTGGTGTAATACACAGTGTGATATACAGTACAGCTCAGGTGTAATACACAGTGTAATATACAGTACAGCTCTGGTGTAATACACAGTGTGATATACAGTACAGCTCTGGTGTAATACACAGTGTGATATACAGTACAGCCCTGGTGTAATACACAGTGTGATATACAGCACAGCCCTGGTGTAATACACAGTGTGATATACAGTACAGCTCTAGTGTAATACACAGTGTGATATACAGTACAGCTCTAGTGTAATACACAGTGTGATATACAGTACAGCTCAGGTGTAATACACAGTGTGATATAAAGTACAGCTCTGGGGTAATACACAGTGTGATATACAGTACAGCTCTGGTGTAATACACAGTGTGATATACAGTACAGCTCTGGTGTAATACACATTGTGATATAGAGTACAGCCCCGGTGTAATACACAGTGTGATATACAGTACTGCTCTGGTGTAATACACAGTGTGATATACAGTACAGGCTCTGGTGTAATACACAGTGTGATATACAGTACAGGCTCTGGTGTAATACACAGTGTGATATACAGTACAGCTCTGGTGTAATACACAGTGTGATATACAGTACAGCTCTGGTGTAATACACAGTGTGATATACAGTACAGCTCTGGTGTAATACACAGTGTGATATACAGTACAGATCAGGTGTAATACACAGTGTGATATACAGTACAGCTCAGGTGTAATACACAGTGTGATATACAGTACAGCTCTGGTGTAATACACAGTGTAAAATACAGTACTGCTCTGGTGTAATACACAGTGTGATATACAGTACAGCTCTGGTGTAATACACAGTGTGATATACAGTACAGGCTCTGGTGTAATACACAGTGTGATATACAGTACAGCTCTGGTGTAATACACAGTGTGATATACAGCACAGCTCTGGTGTAATACACAGTGTGATATACAGTACAGCTCTGGTGTAATACACAGTGTGATATACAGTACAGCTCTGGTGTAATACACAGTGTGATATACAGTACAGCTCTGGTGTAATACACAGTGTGATATACAGTACAGCTCTGGTGTAATACGCAGTGTGATATACAGTACAGCTCTGGTGTAATACACAGTGTGATATACAGTATAGCCCTGGTGTATGTACTAACCTTCCCTCTTAATACATCACAGGGAGTGGCTTGGAGACAAGTTTATAAGAGCTCTATAAACCCCCCTTCTCCCCACCACCTTGCTGGTTACTAGTCTGACGTGTGATTAAGCAAGAGATGTAGGAAAATAAATAAATAAAAGGAGCAGAAAAAAGACTTTGCAAAAAACAAACAGGGTCGGGTCTTGTGGACTCTCACCACCAAGAATGCAATGAAGTTATGATGTTGTGTTGCATACAGGTGGTGAGAGTCCATGGTCCATTACTCCTGAGAACCAATTCCCAAGCCATGGAGTGTACAGGTAATGAGAGCAGGTATATAAATTTATCTACATCACAGTACAAAATCAGGCATTACTACTGACTGAAAGACTTCCCACAAAAAGCAAAAAAACTTCCAAAATGGAAAAATAAAGATTTTTTTTTTTTTTTTAAAGAAAACCAGATAGTTGTCTAGGAAATAAGGTCAGCACTATACAGCATATCAGTTACAAACTCCATCTGAGGGCGGGACTTTAATAAAAGGGGTGGGATCTAGCACCCCACCATGTTAATAAATTCACCAGCCACCACTGCAAAAGAAGGATCGTTAAAAAAAACTAAAGGTAGCAACTTACCTAAAAACAAAAGGTCAGTAATCAGATTAGTAGGAGACTCACTCACCTCCAAAAAAAGTCTTATGAAACAAAAAAGATTGAACAAAAGACACAACCATAGCTAAATTGTCCTTTTCTAGAAACAAAAAAATGAACAAATCTCATACACACTGCAGAAAAAAACTACAAAGGCAAATTATGGAGAATTCTCTCCAAAGAAATCTTAGGTCCAAAAAGAAGGAACAACCATTTCCAGTTTAGATTGTCTGAAGACACCAATTTAGGTAAAAAATCTAACTTACGGTAGTCCATAAAACTGCCATATCCTGATAATAAAACAAGATAAGATTCTTAGAGACGCAAGAGATAGACGACAAAAGCACATTTGCTCAGGCTCACAAAAGAGGAACCTGCAAAAATACCTTTAAAATCAAATGAGGGTTCTGAGGACAAAATAGCATAATGACCGTTTTAATCCAAATCCAATTCAATCAGCCAATCAGATTTTTCCTACCTTAATTCCGATTGGCTGATAGAATCCTATCAGCCAATTGGAATTTGAGGGACGCCATCTTGGATCACGTCACTTAAAGGAACCTTCATTCGTTGGGAGTCGCCGGAAGAAGAGGATGGATCCGCGTCGGCTGCTTCAAGATGGTCCTGCTCCGCGCCGGATGGATGAAGTTAGAAGACACCGCCTGGATGAACATGTCTACCGGTCCGGATGTCCTCTTCATGCCGGATAGGATGAAGACTTCGGACCCTCTTCTGGACGGATCGGTGATACCCGGCGTGGTGAAGATAAGGTAGGGAGATCTTCAGGGGCTTAGTGTTAGGTTTTTAAAGGGGTGTTTGGGTTAGATTAGGGGTATGTGGGTGGTGGGTTGTAATGTTGGGGGGGTATTGTATGTTTTTTTTAAATGCAAAAGAGCTGTTTTCTTTGGGGCATGCCCCGCAAAAGGCCCTTTTAAGGGCTGGTAAAGTAAAAGAGCTGTAAACTTTTTATTTTAGAATAGGGTAGGGCATTTTTTATTTTGGGGGGCTTTGTTATTTTTTTAGGGGGCTTAGAGTAGGTGTAATTAGTTTAAAATTCTTGTAATCTTTTTTTATTTTTTGTAATTTAGTGTTTGTTTTTTTTTGTAATTTAGTTTATTTGATTTAATTCTAGATAATTGTAGGTAGTTTATTTAATTAATTTATTGATAGTGTAGTGTTAGGTTTAATTGTAGGTAATTGTAGGTATTGTATTTAATTAATTTATTGATAGTGTAGTGTTAATTTTAATTGTAACTTAGGTTAGGATTTATTTTACAGGTAATTTTGTAATTATTTTAACTAGGTAACTATTAAATAGTTATTAACTATTTAATAGCTATTGTACCTAGTTAAAATAAATACAAAGTTGCCTGTAAAATAAATATAAATCCTAAAATAGCTACAATATAATTATAATTTATATTGTAGCTATATTAGGGTTTATTTTACAGGTAAGTATTTAGCTTTAAATAGGATTAATTTATTTAATAAGATTTATTTTATTTTGTTAGATTTAAATTATATTTAATTTAGGGGGGTGTTAGGGTTAGACTTAGCTTTAGGGGTTAATACATTTATTAGAGTAGCGGCGAGGTCCGGTCGGCAGATTAGGGGTTAATAAGTGTAGTTAGGTAGCGGCGACGTTGGGGGGCAGATTAGAGGTTAATAAATATTATGTAGGTGTCGGCGATGTTAGGGGCAGCAGATTAGGGGTTCATAGGGATAATGTAGGTTGTGGCGGTGTACAGAGTGGCAGATTAGGGGTTAATAATAAAATGCAGGGGTCAGTGATAGCGGGGGCGGCAGATTAGGGGTTAATAAGTGTAAGGTTAGGGGTGTTTAGACTCGGGGTACATGTTAGGGTGTTAGGTGTAGACTAGGAAGTGTTTCCCCATAGGAAACAATGGGGCTGCGTTAGGAGCTGAACGCTGCTTTTTTGCAGGTGTTAGGTTTTTTTTCAGCTCAAACTGCCCCATTGTTTCCTATGGGGATATCGTGCACCAACACGTTTTTGAAGCTGGCTGCGTCCGTAAGCAACGCTGGTATTTAGAGTTGAAGTGGCGGTAAATTATGCTCTACGCTCCCTTTTTAGAGCCTAACGCAGCCCTTCAGAGAACTCTAAATACCATCGTTGTTTAAAAGGTGCGGGGGGAAAAACACAGGTGTAGCTAATGCACCCCTTCTAACGCAAAACTCTAAATCTAGGTGTAACTGTTTTTTCAACTACAGAAAAAGAGAAACCTCTCTGTCCATGAACTAACCATTTATTCAACTACAGAAACAGTAGAAACCTCTCTGTCTACGAACTAACCATTTATTCAACTACAGAAACAGAAGAAACCTCTCTGTCTATGATCTAACCATTTATTCAACTACAGAAACAGCAGAAACCTCTCTGTCTACGATCTAACCGTTTATTCAACTACAGAAACAGAAGAAACCTCTCTGTCTATGATCTAACCATTTATTCAACTACAGAAACAGCAGAAACCTCTCTGTCTACGATCTAACCGTTTATTCAACTACAGAAACAGAAGAAACCTCTCTGTCTATGAACTAACCGTTTATTTAACTACAGAAACAGAAGAAACCTCTCTGTCTACGATCTAACCGTTTATTTAACTACAGAAACAGAAGAAACCTCTCAGTCTATGAGCTAACCATTTATTCAACTACAGAAACAGAAGAAACCTCTCTGTCTGCAAACTAACCGTTTATTCAACTACAGAAACAGAAGAAACCTCTCTGTCTATGAACTAACCGTTTATTCAACTACAGAAACAGCAGAAACCTCTCTGTCTACGATCTAACCGTTTATTCAACTACAGAAACAGAAGAAACCTCTCTGTCTATGAACTAACCGTTTATTTAACTACAGAAACAGAAGAAACCTCTCTGTCTACGATCTAACCGTTTATTTAACTACAGAAACAGAAGAAACCTCTCTGTCTATGATCTAACCGTTTATTTAACTACAGAAACAGAAGAAACCTCTCTGTCTATGATCTAACCATTTATTCAACTACAGAAACAGCAGAAACCTCTCTGTCTATGATCTAACCGTTTATTTAACTACAGAAACAGAAGAAACCTCTCTGTCTACGATCTAACCGTTTATTTAACTACAGAAACAGAAGAAACCTCTCTGTGTACGATCTAACCATTTATTCAACTACAGAAACAGCAGAAACCTCTCTGTCTACAATCTAACCGTTTATTTAACTACAGAAACAGCAGAAAGCTCTCTGTCTATGAACTAACCGTTTATTCAACTACAGAAACAGAAGAAACCTCTCTGTCTACGATCTAACCGTTTATTCAACTACAGAAACAGAAGAAACCTCTCTGTGTACGATCTAACCGTTTATTCAACTACAGAAACAGAAGAAACCTCTCTGTCTATGAACTAACCGTTTATTCAACTACAGAAACAGAAGAAACCTCTCTGTCTACGATCTAACCGTTTATTCAACTACAGAAACAGAAGAAACCTCTCTGTGTACGATCTAACCGTTTATTCAACTACAGAAACAGAAGAAACCTCTCTTTCTATGAACTAACCGTTTATTCAACTACAGAAGCAGAAGAAACCTCTCTGGGGCCTATCTATCAAACACGGAGCTTGAGGCCCTGTGTTTCTGGCGAGCCTGCAGGCTCACCAAAAACAGCAGTTATGAAGCAGTGGTCAAAAAGACCGCTGCTCCATAACCTGTTTTTTTATGCCTGATGAAACGGTTTGTCAACCGAGAAACGCGTTGCAAGTATTGGGGTGATATTGTTAACCCCTCTATCCACTTTTTATAACAAACCTTTGTGTTGTTTTTTAAACCCTTTTTAATAAATACCTGCATTTTTACTCATGAGTGGATTTCTCTACCTACCTACTGCCTGATACTACTTACAAGAGGTAGTCCTAACATTTGGTACAGCTCATTTATTGATTACTGTGCCCACCGTGTCACAACAGCACCTGCTTCTAGAGACTGTTCCTTTGGGTGAGCTGCCACACCTGCCTAAATCTGCAGCCGGTTTCTACCAGCTCATTGGTGTGCTTTTGGAGTATGTGAGTACCCATTTATACTACTAAGCATACATTGTTAGTTTTGTTTAATGGTCTGCACATGTAGTGCCATTTTTCTATGTCTCCACTCCATCCTCAGCACTACAACATTGAGAGCGTGACTGAACGGGTGAGCTGTCACACCTTTACAAATCTGCAGCCTGTCCCTACTAACACATAAGTGTGTTCTTAGAGTATGTGAGTACTCATTTGGCTATTTTGTTATTTTTTTGTGTCTCCACCTGACGATACTTCACATGAGGCGCCCCTCTGACTTTCTTCATTTTCTATAGTTTCACCTGGACCAGCCCGTGAGGAGGAGGCCGCCATTACTTGAAATCAGTCTACACTAACAAAAGGACTTTGTTTATATTTCATTTCTGCTAAGGATACTATACATATATATATTTAAATCAAGATCATATTTATATGTTTGAATTGTACACCAATTTCTCTTGTTTATTATATTGAATTTCTATTATCTAGCGCCCCCCTTGGGTGATTAGGTCACACTTTGTATATCCATAACCTGTCAGGCGGACAGACATCGCCGGAAATCAACCCGATCAAGTACGATCGGGTTCATTGACACCCCCTGCTGGTGGCCCATTGGCCGCGAGTCTGCAGGGGGCGGCGTTGCACCAGCAGCTCTTGTGAGCTGCTGGTGCAATGCTGAATACGGCAAGCGTATTGCTCGCCGTATTCAGCGAAGTCTGACGGACCTGATCTGTACTGTCGGATCAGGTCCGCCAGACTTTCTTAAATAGGGGCCTCTGTCTACGAACTAAGGCCTAGATTTAGAGTTGGGCGGTAGCCGTCAAAACCAGCGTTAGAGGCTCCTAACGCTGGTTTTTACCGCCCGCTGGTATTTGGAGTCAGTCAGGAAAGGGTCTAACGCTCACTTTGCAGCCACGACTTTTCCATACCGCAGATCCCCCTACGCCATTTGCGTATCCTATCTTTTCAATGGGATCTTTCTACCGCCGGTATTTAGAGTCGTGGCTGAAGTGAGCGTTAGAAATCTAACGACAAAACTCCAGCCGCAGAAAAAAGTCAGTAGTTAAGAGCTTTCTGGGCTAACGCCGGTTCATAAAGCTCTTAACTACTGTGCTCTAAAGTACACTAACACCCATAAACTACCTATGTCCCCCTAAACCGAGGTCCCCCCACATCGCCGCCACTATATTAAAATTTTTTAACCCCTAATCTGCCGCTCTGTACACCGCCGCCAGCTACGTTATCCCTATGTACCCCTAATCTGCTGCCCCTAACACCGCCGACCCCTATATTATATTTATTAACCCCTAACACTAACACCCCCCTAAGTTAAATATAATTTTAATCTAACAAAATAAATGAACTCTTATTAAATAAATTAATCCAATTTAAAGCTAAATACTTACCTGTAAAATAAACCCTAATATAGCTACAATATAAATTATAATTATATTGTAGCTATTTTAGGATTAATATTTATTTTACAGGCAACTTTGTAATTATTTTAACCAGGTACAATAGCTATTAAATAGTTAATAACTATTTAATAACTACCTAGTTAAAATAATAACAAAATTACCTGTAAAATAAATCCTAACCTAAGTTACAATTAAACCTAACACTACACTATCAATAAATTAATTAAATACAATACCTACAAATATCTACAATTAAACCTAACACTACACTATCAATAAATTATTTAAATAAAATATCTACAAATAAATACAATGAAATAAACTAACTAAAGTACAAAAAATAAAAAAGAACTAAGTTACAAAAAATAAAAAAATATTTACAAACATTATAAAAATATTACAACAATTTTAAACTAATTACACCTACTCTAAGCCCCCTAATAAAATAACAAAGACCCCCAAAATAAAAAAAATGCCCTACCCTATTCTAAATTAAAAAAGTTCAAAGCTCTTTTACCTTACCAGCCCTGAACAGGGCCCTTTGCGGGGCATGCCCCAAATAATTCAGCTCTTTTGCCTGTAAAAAAAAAAACATACAATACCCCCCCCCAACATTACAACCCACCACCCACATACCCCTAATCTAACCCAAACCCCCCTTAAATAAACCTAACACTAAGCCCCTGAAGATCTTCCTACCTTATCTTCACCTCGCCGGGTATCACACCGATCCGTCCTGGCTCCGATGTCTTGATCCAAGCCCAAGCGGGGGGCTGAAGATGTCCATGATCCGGCTGAAGTCTTCATCCAAGCGGGAGCTGAAGAGGATTCTATCAGCCAATCGGAATTAAGGTAGGAAAATTCTGATTGGCTGATGGAATCAGCCAATCAGAATCAAGTTCAATCTGATTGGCTGATCCGATCAGCCAATCAGATTGAGCTCGCATTCTGTTGGCTGTTCCGATCAGCCAATAGAATGCAAGCTCAATCTGATTGGCTAGATAGATTTAAATTATATTCAACTTAGGGGGGCGTTAGTGTTAGGGTTAGACTTAGCTTTAGGGGTTAATACATTTATTATAGTAGCGGTGAGATCCGGTCGGCAGATTAGGGGTTAATAATTGTAAGTAGGTGGAGGCGACATTGGGGGCGGCAGATTAGGGGTTAATAAATATAATATAGGGGTCGGCGGTGTTAGGGGCAGCAGATTAGGGGTACATAGGTATAATTTAGGTTGCGGCGGTTTACGTAGCGGAAGATTAGGGGTTAATAATAATATGCAGGGGACAGCGATAGCGGGGGCGGCAGATTAGGGGTTAATAAGTGTAAGGTTAGGGGTGTTTAGACTCGGGGTACATGTTAGAGTGTTAGGTGCAGACTAAGGAAGTATTTCCCCATAGGAAACAATGTAGCTGCGTTAGGAGCTGAACGCTGCTTTTTTGCAGGTGTTAGGTTTTTTTTCAGCTCAAACAGCCCTATTGTTTCCTATGGGGGAATCGTGCACGAGCACGTTTTTGAAGCTGGCCGCATCCGTAAGCAATGCTGGTATTTAGAGTTGCAGTGGCGGTAAATATGCTCTACGCTCCCTTTTTGGAGCCTAACGCAGCCCTTCTGTGAACTCTAAATACCAGCGTTATTTAAAAGGTGCGGTGGATAAAAAGCCAGCGTAGCTAACGCACCTCTTTGGCCGCAGAACTCTAAATCTAGCCGTAACTGTTTATTCAACTACAGAAATAAAAGAAACATCTCTTTCTACCAACTTGCCATTTATTCAACTACAGAAACAGAAGAAACCTCCCTGTCTACGATCTAACCTTTCATTCAACTACAGAAACAGAAGAAACCTCTCTGTCTACGATCTAACCGTTTATTCAACTTCAGAAACAGCAGAAACCTCTCTGTCTATGATCTAACTGTTTATTCAACTACAGAAACAGAAGAAACCTCCCTGTCTACGATCTAACCTTTTATTCAACTACAGAAACAGAAGAAACCTCTCTGTCTACGATCTAACCGTTTATTCAACTTCAGAAACAGCAGAAACCTCTCTGTCTATGATCTAACCGTTTATTCAACTACAGAAACAGAAGCAACCTCTCTGTCTATGATCTAACCGTTTATTCAACTACAGAAACAGAAGCAACCTCTCTGTCTATGATCTAACCTTTTATTCAACTACAGAAACAGAAGAAACCTCTCTGTGTACGATCTAACCGTTTATTTAACTACAGAAACAGCAGAAACCTCTCTGTCTATGATCTAACCATTTATTTAACTACAGAAACAGAAGAAACCTCTCTGTCTATGATCTAACCGTTTATTCAACTACAGAAACAGAAGCAACCTCTCTGTCTATGATCTAACCGTTTATTCAACTACAGAAACAGAAGAAACCTCTCTGTCTATGATCTAACCGTTTATTCAACTACAGAAACAGAATAAACCTCTCTGTCTATGATCTAACCGTTTATTCAACTACAGAAACAGCAGAAATGTCTCTGTCTATGATCTAACCGTTTATTCAACTACAGAAACAGAATAAACCTCTCTGTCTGTAACGGTACCAACAGGATACCAAGGGTTAACACCAGGGAACCATGTCCTGCATAGGGAATCAGCAATTCACAACCCAGCCAGTTTTCAGGTTTAAAACAGAATGTCTTTATTAAGGCTCATATGCCCAGTATTTATGCAGGTCAGACCCCCCAGAAGGGGGGTTGAAAGAATGTTGTACATTACTTTACTTGGTGGCAAGCGACGGAATGAACCTTATCGCCCAGAAGAGCAACTACACAAGCCAGTAACCTCAGGAAGAGGGGGATTACTACAATACTGACTAAGATGGAAGGAGTACCAGGGACCGAAGTGAATGGAGATGGATTATTCTAAGCTAAAGAGACAAACGTAAAAGGAACTGCTAGAAGCCAGGGGAAAGATAGGCAGCAGCAAACCCAAGGCTATATTAATTGCCGAGCTGATGGAGGGAGACAGAGCTCGCAGCGCTACGCCTCCAGCAGCCATGGAGGAGACCCTATACCAGAGGGAAATGAGGACCAGGCTGGAATTTTTACCCCAACCTGTACCACGGGATATGCTATCCGTGGTAATAGCAGATGTGCAGGAGTACGTGATGGCACACAGTCCGCGGAATGCATCCTCCCGAGCAGAATCCATTTTGGACGCACTCAGCAACCCAGTAAGACCCAAAATCCCATACCATGCATTTAAAATGTTTTGTGAGGAGAAGGATGAGATTGATGGGTATTTACAGGATTTTGAGAGACTGTGCGAGTTACATGATTTGGAGCAGTCCGTATGGGTGCCGGTGCTAGCAGGCAAGCTAGCCGGTAGGGCAGCGGAAGCGTATCGCGCTGTACCCAGGGAGGACAGCAAGGATTACGCTAAAGTGAAGAGAGCGATCTTGGAAAGATATGCCATTACCCCAGAGGCATACCGGCGCAAGTTTAGAGGCCTGCACAAGCCAGAAAGAGATTCACATGCAGAGTGGGCCCACACGCTGGATCAAGCATCTCAAGGGTGGATACAGGCCAGCCAAGCTACCACCATGGAAGAATTGCGACAACTGATGCTGTTGGAGCAATTCTTTAACGGCTTGTCCCCAGAAGCCCAAGAATGGGTGAGAGATCGAAAACCCCTCACCTTAACCGAAGCAGCCAGATTAGCAGACCAGCATTTTGATGCCAGGAGGCACCATGGACTACAGCCTAACACCCCCACAGCGGCACCTTTTCGCCCAGCCCCAGGGAATCCACCACCCCCCTCACGATACAACGGACGGGCGAATATACAATGCCACACCTGCAAGCAGTGGGGACATATGGCACGTGAGTGCACCCAAAATCGGAGCAGACAAGCTTGGAACCAGGTCAGACAGAACCTGGCCCCAAGGGCGGCTGCTCACCATTACCAAACGGAGCCAGCCGCTCATGAGGTGTTGAGCACCCAAGCCGAGGAACCCCTGGGAATTCTGCATGAGGTGATGTCGGTCCAGGGACTTCGGGATTCGGGAGCTACTTTAACCCTGATAGCTCCCCATTTGGTGCCGGATACAGCACCCACTGGCGGATCCGTGGCAGTACGAGGGGCAGGGGGAGCAGTATACCGATTGCCCACTGCTAGAGTGGAGTACAGATCCCCAGTCACCCCAGCAGCTGCCAGTTACCAACCCCCGGCGCACCGCTATACCACACGGCCTCCGGCCACGAACTACCCTCAGAGAGGCCGGTTCAATTTGCGGGGCTACTCACAACCTATTCGGTGCTTTGGATGTAAGCAACTAGGGCACAAAAGACCAGAGTGTCCCCTAAACGCAGCGAATCAAGCACAGTCCTGGAGAAGACCCGCTGG
Organism: Bombina bombina; assembly: GCF_027579735.1. NCBI lineage: Eukaryota > Metazoa > Chordata > Amphibia > Anura > Bombinatoridae > Bombina > Bombina bombina. The sequence continues at coordinate 1,237,239,751 of NC_069502.1, forward strand.
CGGAATCCCACCGCTGCCACCAATTGTAACGGTACCAACAGGATACCAAGGGTTAACACCAGGGAACCATGTCCTGCATAGGGAATCAGCAATTCACAACCCAGCCAGTTTTCAGGTTTAAAACAGAATGTCTTTATTAAGGCTCATATGCCCAGTATTTATGCAGGTCAGACCCCCCAGAAGGGGGGTTGAAAGAATGTTGTACATTACTTTACTTAGGCAGATAACAACTTAAACACCAGACACGTTTGGCTCTTCTTATCACTTAGGCGTTTTCTCTCTGAAGGTGATCAAACAATGGAATTCTCCTCACTAACTAAATTATGGCTGTAGCCAGCAACTTGTATTTAGAAAATTAGCTTCTTAAAGCTAAAGACAGTTAACTCCTTCAGTCCTGACAGAAGGGTCTGTCACATCTACATAGCACACAATACATTCTATAGACAACCTTTCTTACATTATAGTCCTGAAGTGGCTAGGTTTGCCACACTGTCTACCAACTAACCGTTTATTCAACTACAGAAACAGAAGCAACCTCTCTGTCTACGATCTGTTTATTCAACTAAAGAAACAGCAGAAACCTCTTTGTCTGTGATCTAACCGTTTATTCAACTACAGAAACAGCAGAAACCTCTCTGTCTATGATCTAACCGTTTATTAAACTACAGAAACAGAAGAAACCTCTCTGTCTATGATCTAACCGTTTATTTAACTACAGAAACAGAAGAAATCTCTCTGTGTATGATCTAACCATTTATTCAACTACAGAAATAGGCCTCTATTTATCAAGCTGTCAACCGCAAATACGCTGGAATTCCACAGCGTATTTGTGGTGAGCCTGATTCGCCGTAGTTATCAAACCCTACAGACCGACAAAAGTAGAATATAGTGACGTAGCATACTATCCGCCGGACTCAGTCCAACACAGATCGATGGTTACGTCACTACAGATGTTCTGAACGCAAGTTCGGCACAATCTGACTACTTTTGGAAGTTATCAAAGAACTACCAGGTACGCTCGCCACTTTTCTGGCCCAGCATACCTGGTTTTCAATCAGCCGCCCTGGAGGCGGCGGATGCCATAAGAATCAATGGGAGTCTGACAGCAATGAAAGCTTATGTTCGCTGCTGCCCGATATGCCATTGATTTCTATGGGAAATGTCTACACCTAACACCCTAACATGTAAACCGAGTCTAAACACCCCTAATCTGCCCCCCTACACCACCGCCACCTACATTATACTTATTAACCCCTAAACCGCCGCTCCCGGACCCCACCGCAACTCAATAAACTTATTAACCCCTAAACCACCGCTCCTGGACCCCGCCACAACTCTAATAAATGTATTAACCCCTAAACCGCCGCTCCCGGACCCCTACGCCACCTACATTATACCTATTAAACCCTAATCTGCCGCCCCCTATACCGCCGACACCAACATAAAGTTATTAACCCCTATCCTGCCGATCCTGTACCCCACCGCAACTAAATAAATTGATTAACCCCTAAACTGCCGCTCCCGGAGCCTACCGCCACCTACATTATATTTATTAACCCCTAATCTACCCCCCCACACCGCCGCCACTATAATAAACATATTAACCCCTAAACCTAAGTCTCACCCTAAACCTAACACTCACTAACTTAAATATAATTTAAATAACTCTAAATAAATATTACTATAATTAACTAAATTATTCCTATTTGAAACTAAATACTTACCTATGAAATAAACCCTTAGCTAGCTACTATATAACTAATAGTTACATTATACCTAGCTTAGGGTTTATTTTTATTTTACATGCAAGTTTGTATTTATTTTAACTAGGTAGAATAGTTACTAAATAGTTATTAACTATTTAATAACTTCCTAGTTAAAATAAATACAAATATACCTGTAAAATAAAACCTAACCTAAGTTACAATTACACCTAACTACAATTAAATACAATTAAATAAAACTAACTACAATTAAATAAAATTAACTAAAGTACAAAAAAACAAACACTAAATTACAGAAAATAAAAAAATAATTACAATTTTTTAAAACTAATTACACCTAATCTAATCCCCCTAAAAAATTAAAAAGCCCCTGTTACGGTACCAACAGTGTACCAAGGGTTAATACCAGATGAACAATGTCCTGCATAGGGAATCAGCAATTCACAACCCAGCCAGTTTCCCTGCAAACATGAGACCAAGCTCCACATTTCAGGTTTAAAAAAGAATAACTACTTTATTTGAAGGCAGCACACAGATTTATACACCCTGGCTTCAGGTTACAGAGGGCATTGGTTTAACAGTAAAGCAAACATATGAACAATGCATCAAACAATTGTCTATTCACAGGTAAAACAGATTAACATATTAAGTTAATTAACTAGGGAAGAACGTTTACTCAGACAATCTGATGTTGGGCAGTCTAGTTAACATAATCACACAAGGACACAATCAGATCTTAAACATACATAGAATACATCTTATTACAGAATATAGGAACAGTTCTTATTAGCTATAAAGTCTTTTATGCCCACTTTGCTTATAGAGTCACAATTGCTCCCACAAGGGGCACTCACACCCTGTACCCATCCTGTATTTATGGATACAGGGTGACATAGACATAAGACAGAGGTATGAAAGTACATGGGGTGTCCAGCATATAAAATTCCATATTTCCATGCAGTCTCTGGGTATCCTTAAGCCCATGTACCTCCAGCCCAAAGAATGTTCCATAACAGGCCCTCCAATGTACAGTGGCGAGATTGGTTTTGTCACATCTCTCCCCTTTTCCAAACAGACTAACAGGGTATCTGACCTCCTGCCGGTCAGTGCCCTGGTTAGTCCAGCAACCCACCCATAAAACACAATTAGTAGTACAGCCCACCCACAATAAATGGTTACTACACCTGAGTACGGGGAAAACTTGTCCATGTCCAGGTGCCTCACCACAGCTGTGTGGGGGACTGGTACGCTGAATTGGTGGGTTGCGAGGTGGGCAGAGACCAGCTGTACTCTGCCCGGGTGCCAGCACTACCATGGAAGTAGCCTGGTGGGAGCCTGGTTGCTGGAGGGGGAGACCGACTGTCTCCCCTTTGGATACATAGCTGTGCTGCTGGAGGGGGAGACCAATCATCTCCCCTTTGGCTAAACAGCCGTGTTGCTGGGGGACAGGACCATCAAACTCCTCTCCCTCTGGTTTGTCATGCTCGGCTGTCCAGGGTATGTACTGTGCCATATACCACCAGAGCGCCTGGTAGGCATGTCAGTTTGCTGGGACAATCCATCTGTATTCCCGTTATGAGAGAGAATTCCTGTCCATACAAACAAGGGTTCAAATTCCTCAGTGCCCAGACCAGGGCCAAACAGTCCTTCAAAATCCCATCAGCTTCTTTACGAGTTTTCTGTACCTGCTCTTTATAGGTATCCACAATCCCTTCATACTGACATAGGGTGCCCTTGAGTTGCTGCACCTCACTATGAGCCAGCGTCAGCTTCTCCTCCAGTGTCACTAAGTTTTTCTTTAATGTTTCATGTTCCACTCTCAAGCTGGTGTTTTCTGTAGTCTGTCGGTGCAGCTTGTCTAGCAGAGATTCCTGTTCTAAACGTGCTTTTTCCTCTGCGCTCCTCTTCTCCTTCATCAGCGCATTGTAACGGGACCTCCACATATCAATAGCGGATAGAGATTTACTGAGCTCAGCGTCCTGGGGCTTAGCAGCAGGTGGGTCAGTCTCTGCTGCACGGATCTGGGCACGGGTAGTCACAGAGTTAACATCAGCGGGACCCATAGGAGCGTAGGCAGAAACAAGGGGGGCCAAGTCATTTCCAAGAAGAACATCAGCAGGTAAGTCCTTCTTGACCCCCACATTCACAGGTCTAGCGCCCACTCCCCAATCCAAATGTACCCTGGCAACAGGTAGGCTGAACACATCGCCCCCTGCTACCCTCACAGCCACAGTGTCTCCAGTGTACTGTTTCTCAGACACCAAGTTCTTTTGAAGCAAGGTCATGGTAGCACCAGTATCCCGTAGACCACTGACCTCCTTCCCATTCACTTTAACCAGTTGCCGGTTATTCCGGTGGGCAGCTTGCACAAGGTCTGCCTCATGTAGGATGCTCCAGCATTCTTGCGCCTCTACGTAGCGGGCCGCAGGCTGAGGATTACGTGGGATTCCGCCGGCGGGTCTTCTCCAGGACTGCGCTTGGTTCGCTGCGTTTAGGGGACACTCTGGTCTTTTGTGCCCTAGTTGCTTACATCTAAAGCACCGAATAGGTTGTGAGTAGCACCGCAGGGCTCTCTGAGGGTAGTTCGTGGCCGGAGGCCGTGTGGTATAGTGGTGCGCCGGGGTTTGGTAACTGGCAGCTGCTGGGGTGACTGGGGGTCTGTACTCCACTCTAGCAGGGGGCTTAGTGGTAGCAGTGTCCAGTTTGCGGGCATCCGTATACTCATCTGCCAAGCGAGCCGCTTCCTGCAGGGTGGAGGGTTTACGGTCCCGAACCCACTCTCGAACTCCTGCGGGTAATTTGTCGAAGCAATGTTCCAACAGGAATAGCTGCAGCACCTCTTCCCCAGATATGGCTTGGCACCCCGCGATCCAGTGAGCTGCTGTGTGGTGCACCTTACATGCCCACTCAAGGTAGGAATCTCCAGCTAATTTAACAGTGTCTCTGAACCGTCTCCGGTATGCCTCCGGTGTAACCGCATACCTGGAGAGCAGAGCCTCTTTTACAGTATTATAATCCCTGACTTCCTCATCTGGAATGGCCCGAAAAGCCTCTCTGGCCCGGCCGGATAATTTTCCAGATAATATCGTGACCCAGTCCTCTGCGGGTACCTTGTGTAGTGCACATTGCCTCTCAAAATCCGCAAGGTACCCATCAATCTCTCCTTCTGTTTCCAGGAAGTTTTTAAAAGCTGCAAAATTTACTTTTCTCTTTTCCATCTTAGTCAGTATTGTAATAATCCCCCTCTTCCTGAGGTTACTGGCTTGTGTAGTTGCTCTTCTGGGCGATAAGGTTCATTCCGTCGCTGCCACCAATGTTACGGTACCAACAGTGTACCAAGGGTTAATACCAGATGAACAATGTCCTGCATAGGGAATCAGCAATTCACAACCCAGCCAGTTTCCCTGCAAACATGAGACCAAGCTCCACATTTCAGGTTTAAAAAAGAATAACTACTTTATTTGAAGGCAGCACACAGATTTATACACCCTGGCTTCAGGTTACAGAGGGCATTGGTTTAACAGTAAAGCAAACATATGAACAATGCATCAAACAATTGTCTATTCACAGGTAAAACAGATTAACATATTAAGTTAATTAACTAGGGAAGAACGTTTACTCAGACAATCTGATGTTGGGCAGTCTAGTTAACATAATCACACAAGGACACAATCAGATCTTAAACATACATAGAATACATCTTATTACAGAATATAGGAACAGTTCTTATTAGCTATAAAGTCTTTTATGCCCACTTTGCTTATAGAGTCACAATTGCTCCCACAAGGGGCACTCACACCCTGTACCCATCCTGTATTTATGGATACAGGGTGACATAGACATAAGACAGAGGTATGAAAGTACATGGGGTGTCCAGCATATAAAATTCCATATTTCCATGCAGTCTCTGGGTATCCTTAAGCCCATGTACCTCCAGCCCAAAGAATGTTCCATAACAGGCCCTCCAATGTACAGTGGCGAGATTGGTTTTGTCACAGCCCCCCAAAATAAAAAAAATCCCTACCCTATACTAAATTACAAATAGCCCTTAAAAGGGCCTTTTGCGGGGCATTGCCCCAAAGTAATCAGCTCTTTTACCTGTAAAAAAAAATACAATACCCCTCTCAACATTAAAATCCACCACCCACACACCCAACCCTACTCTAAAACCCACCCAAACCCCCTTTAAAAAACCTAACACTAACCCCTTGAAGATCACCCTACCTTGAGTCGTCTTCACCAAGCCAGGCACAAGTGATCCTCCAAAGGGGCAGAAGTCTTCATCCGACCCGGACAGAAGAGGACCTCCAGATGGGCAGAAGACTTCATCCAGGCGGCATCTTCTATCTTCATCCATCCGGAGTGGAGCGTGTCCATCTTCAAGTCAGCCGACGTGGAGCATCCTCTTCTTCCGTCGACTCCCGACAAATGAAGGTTCCTTTAAATGACATCATCCAAGATGGCGTCCCTTGAGTTCCGATTGGCTGATAGGATTCTATCAGCCAATCGGAATTAAGGTAGGAAAAATCCTATTGGCTGATGCAATCAGCCAATAGAATTGAGTTTGCATTCTATTGGCTGATTGGAACAGCCAATAGGATGCGAGCTCAATCCTATTGGCTGATTGGATCAGCCAATAGGATTGAACTTCAATCCTATTGGCAAATTGCATCAGCCAATAGGATTTTTTCTACCTTATTTCTGATTGACTGATAGAATCCTATCAGCCAATCGCAATTCAAGGGACACCATCTTGGATGACGTCATTTAAAGGAACCTTTATTTGTCGGGAGTCATCGGAAGAAGAGGATGCTCCGCGGCGGCTGGCTTGAAGATGGACCCGCTCCGCTCCGGATGGATGAAGATATAAGATGCCGCCTGGATGAAGTCTTCTGCCCATCTGGAGGTCCTCTTCTGCCCGGATCGGATGAAGACTTCTGCCCATCTGGAGGACCACTTCTGCCCAGCTGGGTGAAGACGGCTCAAGGTAGGGTGATCTTAAAAGGGTTAGTGTTAGTTTAGGTGTAATTAGTTTAAAAAATTGTAATTATTTATTTATTTTCTGTAATTTAGTGGGGGGGGTTGTACTTTATTTTATTTAATTGTAGTTACTTTTATTTAATTTTATTTAATTGTAGTTAATTTATTTAATTATTTTAATTATAGTGTAGTGTTAGGTGTAATTGTAACTTAGGTTAGGTTTTATTTTACAGGTATATTTGTATTTATTTTAACTAGGAAGTTATTAAATAGTTAATTACTATTTAATAACTATTCTACCTAGTTACAATAAATACAGAGTTGCCTATAAAATAAAAATAAACCCTAATATAGCTACAATGTAACTATTAGTTAGGGTTTATTTTATATATAAGTATTTAGTTTTCAATAGGAATAATTTAGTTAATTATAGTAATATTTATTTAGAGTTATTTAAATTATATTTAAGTTAGTGGGTGTTAGGTTTAGAGTTAGACTTAAGTTTAGGGGTTAATAACTTTATTATAGTGGCGGCGGTGTGGGGGGGGGGGCAGATTAGGGGTTAATAAATATAATGTAGGTGGCGGTGGGCTCCGGGAGCGGAAGTTTAGGGGTTAATCAATTTATTTAGTTGTGGTGGGGTCCGGGATCGGCAGGATAGGGGTTAATAACTTTATATAGGTGGCGGCGGTATAGGTATAGGGGGCGGCAGATTAGGGTTTAATAGGTATAATGTAGGTGGCCGCGCGGTCCGGGAGCGGCGGTTTAGGGGTTAATACATTTATTAGAGTTGCGGGGGGCTCCGGGAGCGGTGGTATAGGGGGTAAAACAGTATAGTATAGCGTGGGTGATTAGTGACAGGGTACCAAGAAAGCTGCAAATAAGCCGAAGAGCAGTGAGATCGATGACTGTTAATTATCAACAGTCTGCTGCTCATCGCTCCGTACTTGGTGCATGGCTTTTTGACAGCTTTCTTGATAAATTTGGCGAACGTATTCAGGTTCGCGGCGGCGATGTTAAGCGATCTTAGGCGAGCGTAATCTCTCTGTGTACGATCTAACAGTTTATTCAACTACAGAAACAGCAGAAACGTCTCTGTCTGTGAACTAACCGTTTATTCAAATACAGAAAGATAAGAAATCTCTCTGTCTGCGAACTAACCATTATTTAACTACAGAAACAGAAGAAACCTCTCAGTCTATAAACTAACCGTTAGTTCGCAGAGAGGTTTCTGCTGTTTCTGTAGCTGAATAAACAAGTAGATCATAAACAGAGAGGTTTCTTCTCTTTCTGTATTTGAATAAACCGTTTATTCAACTACAGAAACAGAATAAACCTCTCTGTCCATGAACTAACCATTTATTCAACTACAGAAACAGCAGAAACCTCTCTGTCTACGAACTAACCATTTATTCAATTACAAAAATAAAAAAAACCTCTCTGTCTACAAACTAATGCCTAGATTTAGAGTTTGGCGTTAGCCGTCAAAAGCAGCGTTAAGGGGTCCTAACGCTGCTTTTTACCGCCTGCTGGTATTTAGAGTCAGGCAGGAAAGGGTCTACCGCTCACTTTCTTTCCGCGACTCCAGGCTACCGCAGATCCCCTTACGTCAATTGCGTATCCTATGTTTTCAATGGGATTTGCCTAATGCTGGTATTTGGAGTCTTGGAACAAGTGAGCGGTAGAGCCTCTACCGACAAGACTCCTACCGTCAAAAAAAAGTCAGTAGTTAAGAGTTTTATGGGCTAATGCGGGAACATAAAGCTTTTAACTACTGTGCTATAAAGTACACTAACACCCACAAACTACCTACGAACCCCTAAACCGAGGCCCCCCCACATCGCCAACCCTATAATAATTTTTTCTAACCCCTAATATTCCGACCGGACATCGCCGCCACCTACATTATCGCTATGAACCCCTAATCTGCTGCCCCTAACATCGCCGACACCTATATTATATTTATTACCCCCTAATCTGCCCCCCCAATGTTGCCGCCACCTACCTACACTTATTAACCCCTAATCTGCTGACCGGACCTCGCTGCCACTATAATAAATGTATTAGCCCCTAAACCACCGCACTCCCGCCTCGCAAAGACTATAATAAGTAGTATTAACCCCTAATCTGCCCTTCCTAACATCGCCGCCACCTACCTACAAATATTAACCCCTAATCTCCCACCCGCAACATCGCCGCTACTATAATAAATTTATTAACCCCTAAACCTGTCTAACCCTAACACCCCCCTAACTTAAATATCATTTAAATTAATCTAAATAAATTTACTATCATTAAATAAATTAACTACAATTAGCTAAACTAAAATACAATTAAATAAATTAATCTATAATACAAAAAAACAAACACTAAATTACATAATTTTTTTTTTACAAGAAGTTTAAACTAATTACAGCTAATCTAAGCCCCCTTATAAAATAAAAAAGCCCCCCAAAATAATAAAATGCCCTACTCTATTCTAAATTAAAAAGTAATTAGCTCTTTTACCAGCCCTTAAAAGGGCCTTTTGCGGGGCATTGCCCCAAAGTAATCAGCTCTTTTACCTGTAAATAAAAATACAATACCCCCCAACATTAAAACCCACCACCCACATACTCCTACTCTAACCCACCCAAACCCCCCTTAAATAAACCTAACACTAACCCCCTGAAGATCTCCCTACCTTGAGTCGTCTTCACTCCACCGAGCCGAATTCTTCATCCAACCGGGGCAAGAAGATGTCCTCCATCAGGTAGAAGTCTTCATCCAACTGGGGCAAGAAGAGGTCCTCCATCCGGTAGAAGTCTTCATCCAAGCGGGGTCTTCTATCTTCATCCATCCGGAGCGGAGCCATCTTCCAGCCAGCTGACGAGGAGCCATCCTCTTAAACCGACGGACTAACAACGAATGACGGTTCCTTTAAGGGACGTCATCCAAGATGGCGTCCCTCGAATTCTGATTGGCTGATAGGATTCTATCAGCCAATCGGAATAAAGGTAAGAAAAATCAGATTTAAGTTTAATCCGATTGGCTGATCCAATCAGCCAATCGGATTGACCTCACATTCTATTGGCTGATCAGAACAGGCAACTTTGTATTTATTTTAACTAGGTACAATAGTTATTAAATAGTTATTAACTATTTAATAGCTACCTAGTTAAAATAAAGACACATTTACCTGTAAAATAAAACCTAACCTGAGTTACAATTATACCTAACACTACACTATAATTAAATTTAATTACCTAAATAAAATACAATTAATTACAATAAAATAAAATAAAATACAAAAAAAAAATCACTAAATTACAGAAAATAATAAAATAATTACAAGATTTTTAAACTAATTACACCTAATCTAATCCCCCTAATAAAATAAAAAAGCCCCCCAAAATAAAAAAAGCCCTACCCTAGACTAAATTACAAATAGCCCTTAAAATGGCTTTTTGCGCGGCATTGCCCCAAAGTAATCAGCTCTTTTACCTGTTAAAAAAAGTACAATACCCCCCCAACATTAAAACCCACCACCCACATACCCAACCCTACTCTAAAACCCATCCAATCCCCTCTTAATAAAACCTAACACTAACCCCTTGAAGATCACCCTACCTTGAGAAGTCTTCACCTAAACGGGCCAAAGTCCTCAACGAAGCCAGGTGAAGTGGTCATCCAGATGGGCAGAAGTCTTCATCGAAGCCGGGCTGAAGAGGTCCTCCAGATGGGCAGAAGTCTTCATCCAGACAGCATCTTCTATCTTCATCCATCCGTCACGGAGCGGCTCCATCTTCAAGACATCCAACGCGGAGCATTCTCTTCCATCAACGGCGACTGTAGAATGAAGGTTCCTTTAAGTGATGTCATCCAAGATGGCATCCATTCAATTCCGATTGGCTGTTAGCAATCAGCTAAGTTCAATCCTATTGGCTGATCAAATCAGCCAATAGGATTGAGCTCGCATTCTATTGGCTGTTCCAATCAGCCAATAGAATGCAAGCTCAATCCTATTGGCTGATTGCATCAGCCAATAGGATTTTTCCTACCTTAATTCCGATTGGCTGATAGAATTCTATCAGCCAATTGGAATTGAATGGACGCCATCTTGGATGACGTCACTTAAAGGTACCTTCATTCTACAGTTGCCATCGATGAAAGAGGATGCTCCACATCGGATGTCTTGAAGATTGAGCCGCTCCGCACCGGATGGATGAAGATAGAAGATGCCGTCTGGATGAAGACTTCTGCCTGTCTGGAGGACCTCTTCTGCCCGGCTTCGGTGAAGACTTCTCCCCGTCTGGAGGACCACTTCTCCCAGCTTCCTTGAGGACTTCGGCCTGGTTTGGTGAAGACTTCTCAAGGTAGGGTGATCTTCAAGGGGTTAGTGTTAGGTTTTATTAAGGGGGGATTGGGTGGGTTTTAGAGTAGGGTTGGGTGTGTGGGTGGTGGGTTTTAATGTTGGGGAGGTATTGTACTTTTTATTCAGGTAAAAGAGCTGATTACTTGTAAATCTTGTAATTATTTTATTATTTTCTGTAATTTAGTGTTTTGTTTTTTTGTACTTTAGTTTATTTAATTGTAATTAATTGTATTTAATTTAGGTAAATAATTTAATTATAGTGTCGTGTTAGGTGTAATTGTAACTCAGGTTAGGTTTTATTTTACAGGTAAATTTGTCTTTATTTTAACTAGGTAGCTATTAAATAGTTAATAACTATTTAATAACTATTCTACCTAGTTAAAATAAATACAAAGTTGCCTGTAAAATAAAAATAAACCCTGAGATAGCTACAATGTAACTATTAGTTATATTGTAGCTATCTTAGTTTTTTTTTATAGGTAAGTATTTAGTTTTAAATAGGAATAATTTACACCTAGATTACGAGTTTTGTCGGTAAAAACTTGCGGGGCTAACGAGCCTTTTTTTTCCAGTGCTTACTTTAAACAACGCTGGTATTACAAGTTTTCTGAATGGCTGCGTTAGCCTCAGAAAAGTGAGCGTTGAGCATAATTTAGCTCCACTTCTACCTGTAATACCAGCGTTGCTTACGGAAGCGGTAAGCTGGCAAAACGTGCTCGTGCATGATTTCCCCATAGGAAACAATGGGGCTGAGCTGGCTGAAAAAAAACCTAACACCTGCAAAAAAGCAGCGTTCAGCTCCTAACGCAGCCCCATTGTTTCCTATGGGGAAACACTCTCTTAGTCTGCACCTAACACCCTAACATGAACCCCGAGTCTAAACACCCCTAACCTTACACTTATTAACCTCTAATCTGCCACCCCCAACATCGTCGCCACCTGCATTATACTATTAACCCCGAATCTGCTGCTCTGGACACCGCCGCTACCTACATTATACCTATGAACCCCTAATCTGCTGCCCCTAACATCGCCGACACCTATAGTATATTTATTAACCCCTAATCTTCCGTCCCCAATGTCGCCGCCATCTACCTACATGTATTAACCACTAATCTGCCGACCGGACATCGCCGCCACTATAATAAATGTATTAACCTCTAAACCGCCGCACTCCCGCCTCGCAAACAGTATAATAAATTTTATTAACCCCTAATCTGCCCTCCCTAACATTGCCGCCACCTACCTACAATTATTAACCCCTAATCTGCCTCCCCCAACATCGCCGCTACTATAATAAAGTAATTAACCCCTAAACCTAAGTCTAACCCTAGCACCCCCCTAAATTAAATATAATTTAAAGAAATCTAAATACAATTACTATAATTAAATAAATTATTCCTATTTAAAACTAAATACTTACCTATAAAATAAACCATAAGATAGCTACAATATAACTAATGGTTACAAGCTATTTTAGGATTTATATTTATTTTACAGGCAACTTTGTATTTATTTTAACTAGGTAGAACAGCTATTAAATAGTTAATAACTATTTAATAGATAACTAGTAAAAATAATTACAAAATTACCTGTAAAATAAATCCTAACCTAAGTTACAAATACACCTAACACTACACTATCAATAAATTAATTAAATAAATTAACTACAATTATCTAAACTAAAATACAATTAAATAAACTAAACTATAGTACAAAAACAAACACTAAATTACAAAAAATAAAAAATATTACAAGAATTTTAATCTAATTACACCTAATCTAAGACCCCTAATAAAATAAAAAAGCCCCCCAAAATAATAAAATTCCCTACCCTATACTAAATTACAAAAGTAATCAGCTCTTTTACCAGCCCTTAAAAGGGCTTTTTGTGGGGCATTGCCCCAAAGTAATCAGCTCTTTTACCTGTAAAAAAATACAAGACCCCCCAACATTAAAACCCACAACCCACACACCCCTACTCTAAAACTCACCCAATCCCCCCTTAAAAAAACCTAACACTAACCCCCTGAAGATCACCCTACCTTGAGCCATGTTCACCCAGCCGGGCAAAATTCTTCATCCAATCTGGACGATGTGGTCCTCCATCCAGCAGAAGTCTTCATCCAAGCGGGGCAGAAGAGGTCCTCCATCCGGCAGAAGTCTTCATCCAAGCGGAGCAGAAGAGGTTCTCCATCTGGCAGAAGTCTTCATCCAAGTGGGGCAGAAGAGGTCCTCCATCCGGCAGAAGTCTTCATCCGCGGCTCCATCTTCAAGACCTCCGACACGGAACATCCTCCTCGGCCGACGGACTAACGATGAATGAAGGTTCCTTTAAATGACGTCATCAAGATGGCTTTCCTTTGAATTCTGATTGGCTGATAGGATTCTATCAGCCAATCAGAATTAAGGTAGGAAAAATCCGATTGGTTGATTTAATCAGCCAATCGGATTGAAGTTCAATCCGATTGGCTGATTGGATCAGCCAATAGAATTGACCTCTCATTCTATTGGCTGATCCAATTAGCCAATCGGATCGAACTTCAATTGGATGAAGAACCTTCATTGGATGAAGAATTCGGCCCGGCTGGGTGAACACGGCTCAAGGTAGGGTGATCTTCAGGGGGTTAGTGTTAGGTTTTTTTAAGGGGGGATCGGGTGGGTTTTAGAGTAGGTGTGTGTGGGTGGTGGGTTTTAATGTTTGGGGGGGTGTTTGTTGCAAACCTCGCCACTTATGAACTATGCAGGAATTGTTATTTAGGCTAATGGTTAAAATGTATGTTAAACTGTATGTTACTGTTTAAACTCCCTGCTGTTTCAGTTGGGAAACCCCTTGTAGGGGAGACTGTTTTTAAAAAGTGTTTGTTTTTCCAGTTGTTGAATAAGTTGTTGTTGACTCCCAAGCTATGTGTCGTCTAGTTCTTGGTGGAAAGGGGTTATTATTACAATTACCAAGAGTAGTTACTTGCTTGTCTCTGCCTACCAAAAAGATATTACAGATCCTACTGCCTTTCTGCTACAATTACCAAGAGTAGTTACTTGCTTGTCTGCCTACCCAAAAGATATTACAGATCCTACTGCCTCTCTGCTACAATTACCAAGAGTAGTTACTTGCTTGTCTCTGCCTACCCAAAAGATATTACAGATCCTACTGCCTCTCTGCTACAATTGGTGGCAAGCGACGGGATTCAAACCGCACAGCAAGTCGTAGGACATGTGATGTATATGAACGGACGGTGAATGGGGACAGATTATACCAGACTAAAGAGAACTGCATTGAAGGAATTACTGGAGGCGAGAGGAATTATTGCCAGCAATAAAACCAAAGCAAGGCTGATTGCAGAGCTCATGGAGGGAGACCGGGTAGCAGGTACGGCCGTACCCATGGCGAACAACGAAACCCAATTCCAAAAAGAGATGCGGACCCGGTTGGCTTTTTTTCCGCTACCCCATTCAGAGGAGCTCCTGACACGGACATCAGCAGACGTACAGGAATACTTGATGGTGACCCGACAAACCACCCCGAGACGCGGAGAGGGGCTACCAGTACACTCCAGTGCTGGTACAGGGAAAGCTAACATTCCCTACCACGCATTCAAGGATCATACCGACATGGAGGATATTGATGGGTACCTACAGGACTTTGAGCGATTATGCCAACTGCATAATATTAGTACCGCTGAACAAGTTCCCCTACTGGCTAGCAAGTTATCCGGGCGGGCTGCTGAAGCCTACCGCACCATACCAGATGAGGACAGCAGGGACTACCAGAAGGTAAAACAGGCCATCCTGACTAGGTATGCTATTACCCCGGAGGCATACCGACAGCGGTTCCGAGACCTGAAGAAGCTGGAGAAAGATACCCACACTGAGTGGGCGCATCGGCTAACCAGGGCCGCTAAAGGCTGGTTGCAGGCAGCCCAAGTCACCCAGTTGGAAGACCTTTTACAACTCCTGTTGATGGAGCAATTCTTCCAAGGGGTGTCCACTGAATTGCAAAACTGGCTGAGAGATCGAAAACCGTGCACGGTACATACCGCAGCAACCTTGGCCGACGAATACCTAGATGCTCAGAGAACTCAACGAACACAGCAATGCTCCAGTATTGGGGTCACCCCAAACCCCACTGCAGCTCCCACACCTCTGCTACCCCGTCCTGGAGGGGGAATCCACCCTCCCCGATACCAGACTCGATCAGCTATCTGTTGCCATCTTTGTAACCAACAAGGGCACATTCAGAGAGACTGTCCCAGGAACAAGAACTGATCCACCTGGAACAACCAGAACAACTGGGCAACTGTACACTGCTACCAGAACGAGCCCCGACTACAGACCCCGCAGTCTTCCACGAGGAACCCTTGGGCATCTTACACGAGGTAAGCCCAGTACAGGCCGCTTTGGACAACCTACAAAGCCACCGCCAGGTGGTCTATATAGAGGGCCGACATGTCCAAGGGCTGCGTGACTCTGGGGCCACCATAACCTTGCTCCGGCAACATTTAGTTTCCTCCAATCAACTCACCAGAGACTGTGTAGCTGTCCGGGTGGCCGGGGGAGCCATTTACAAGATTCCCATGGCCAAAGTACACTTGGATTGGGGAGCAGGGTCGGGGAACATAGAAGTGGGCCTTATGCAAAATTTGCCCGCAGACGTTATTTTGGGCAACGACTTAGGGGAGCTGACTTCAGCGTTTGCACCCCGAACCTCCACACAAGCAGCACTGCCCGTGGTTACCCGACAACAGGCCCGCACCAACACACTGACTGATCACTCTGAGGCTCAGGTAAGCAATCACCCCCCTAATGTCTCTTGGGCCCCTCCACTACAGTTTGGTAGCGAAGTGGCCACTGACCCCTCATTGCAAGTATATAGGGATGAGGTAAACCAGAATCAGGCGGGGTTGGAAGGAGAGAGGTATGGTTGGAACAAGGGGTTACTGTACAGGTATACTGAGAAGATAGTGGCCGGATCTATTCCCCTGTCCGTTCAGCAGTTAATAGTACCTCAGAGGTATAGACGAGAACTGCTACGGGTTGCCCACGATATTCCACTGTCAGGCCACCTAGGAGTTAGTCGGACGAAGCACCGCCTAACTCAGAACTTCTTTTGGCCAGGGATCACCAAAGATATTAGGCAGTATTGCCAGACGTGTGACACCTGCCAACGAGTAGGGAAAAGAGGAGACCGATATAAAGCAAAGCTACACTCCCTCCCCATAATAGAGGAGCCTTTTAGTCGAGTGGCGGTGGACCTCATTGGCCCCCTAGCCAAGCCTAGCCCCTCGGGGAAGAGGTATATACTCACGGTCGTGGATTATGCCACCCGATATCCCAAGGCGGTGGCTCTGGCTAATATTCATGCCGAGACCGTGGCGGATGCCCTCATCAAAATCTTCTCCCGCATGGGATTTCCCCGGGAGATTATTTCGGACCAGGGCACCCAGTTTACGGCTGAGATTACACACCAGTTGTGGAGAGCATGTGGGGTGAAACCCATTGTAAATTCCGCTTATCACCCCCAGTCTAATGGGCTCTGTGAACGGTTTAATGGAACACTGAAACAGATGCTCCGCACGTTCATAGATACCCAGAAGAACTGGGAGCGGTTTCTACCCCATTTGCTTTTCGCCTACCGGGAGGTACCTCAGTAGTCCACGGGGTTCTCTCCCTTTGAATTATTATCCGGAAGGAGGGTACGGGGTCCCCTAGACTTAATCCGAGAGCATTGGGAGGGGGAAGTCACTAGTGACGGTACTCCTATCGTACCATACGTGCTGGAGTTTAGGGAGTGCCTGGAGGCCCTGACTCGGACAGTCCGCTCCAACCTTCAGGCGGCTCAAACCCGTCAGTGCCGTTGGTATGATAGGGGCGCCAGGGACCGCAGTTTTCAGACTGGGCAGAAGGTGCTAATCTTAAAACCGGTAAAAAATTATAAACTGCAGGCCTCCTGGCAGGGCCCATACAAGGTGGTGGAACAAATCTGTGACACCACCTATGTGATCGGCCCATGTACTGGAGCAGGCAGTAGACGCATGCTCCATGTAAATATGTTGAAGCCGTACCATGAACGCGCAAAGGAGGTGAATGCTATTTGCGCCCCTGCCGCGGACGACGCAGACAGTTTACCTCTTCCCGACCTCCTAGGAATGAAGAACCGGAACGAAGGTCTGGAAGAGGTACAATTGGGTGAGCAGTTAAGTCCTCGGGAATGAGCTCAAATAGCAGAGCTACTGCAGGAAAAGAGAGACACGTTCTCCAACGTGCCTGGATATACCAGACTGGCCACCCATAGGGTAGAAACCCCAGGTCACCTCCCCATGCGTCAACCTCCTTACCGCATACCAGAATCGGTGAGAGAACATATGCGGAAGGAGATTGACGAGATGCTACAGTTAGGAGTGATTGAGCACTCGGACAGCCCCTGGGCCTCGCCGGTAGTTCTAGTGCCGAAGCGGGATGGCACGACCCGCTTCTGCGTAGACTACCGGAAACTTAATGATAAAACCGTCTCTGATGCCTACCCTATACCCCGGATAGATGAGCTCCTGGATAAAATGGCTCGAGGCCAGTACCTCACCACCATAGATCTGTGTAAGGGGTACTGGCAGATCCCACTAGCCGAGGATGCCATTCCCAAAGCAGCGTTCGTCACCCCGTTTGGCCTGTACCAATTCAAGGTCATGCCATTTGGGATGAAGAACGCTCCGGCTACTTTCCAGCAAATGGTAGATCGGCTACTGGATGGGTCCCAAGAGTACACATGCGCCTATTTTGACGACATAGCTATATTTAGCAGCTCCTGGGACGAGCATTTGAACCATATAGGGGCGATCCTAGATCGCATTAGGGAGGCAGGATTAACCCTTAAGCCTAGCAAATGTCATATAGGGATGGCGGAGGTCCAGTACCTAGGGCATCGAGTAGGTAGCGGGCAGCAGAAGCCCGAACCGGGCAAGGTAGACGCCATAGCCAAGTGGCCCACTCCCCGTACCAAGACCCAAGTGCTAGCCTTTCTAGGTACCGCAGGCTATTATAGGAAGTTCGTACCTAATTATAGTACCCTAGCCAAACCCCTCACCGACCTCACCCGTAAAAACCTTCCTAAGATTGTTACCTGGACCCCAGAGTGTGAAAAAGCATTCCAAGAACTGAAAAACGCTCTCGTAAATGCCCCTATCCTTGCTGCCCCAGATCCAACTAAACGCTTTCTCGTCCATATAGACGCTTCTATGTTTGGATTGGGAGCCGTGTTGAGCCAAGTTGGAGCTGATGGCGGTGAGCATCCTGTGGCCTACCTAAGCAGGAAACTGTTACCCCGAGAAGTTAGCTACACCGCCATCAAAAAGGAATGTCTGGCCGTGGTGTGGGCCTTCAAGAAACTTCAGCCATATCTATATGGACAACAATTTTCCCTGCTCACAGATCACAACCCATTGGTGTGGCTGAACAGGGTATCCGGAGACAATGCCCGGCTGTTGCGCTGGAGTTTGGCGCTGCAGCCGTTTGACTTAACAATCCATTACCGACCTGGGAAGCAAAACGGCAACGCCGACGGATTGTCCAGACAAACTGAACTTGCCAGTTTGGTTCTGGGGGAGCATTGTGGCAAACCTCGCCACTTATGAACTATGCAGGAATTGTTATTTAGGCTAATGGTTAAAATGTATGTTAAACTGTATGTTACTGTTTAAACTCCCTGATTTTTCAGTTGGGAAATCCCTTGTAGGGGAGACTGTTTTTAAAAAGTGTTTGTTTTTCCAGGTGTTGAATAAGTTGTTGTTGTTGACTCCCAAGCTATGTGTCGTCTAGTTCTTGGTGGAAAGGGGTTATTATTACAATTACCAAGAGTAGTTACTTGCTTGTCTCTGCCTACCAAAAAGATATTACAGATCCTAATGCCTCTCTGCTACAATTACCAAGAGTAGTTACTTGCTTGTCTCTGCCTACCAAAAAGATATTACAGATCCTACTGCCTCTCTGCTACAATTACCAAGAGTAGTTACTTGCTTGTCTCTGCCTACCAAAAAGATATTACAGATCCTACTGCCTCTCTGCTACAGTGTTGTATTTTTTTTACAGGTAAAATAGCTGATTACTTTTGTAATTTAGTATAGGGTAGGGAATTTTTTTATTTTGGGGGCTTTTTAAAAAAAAACTTTTTATTGAGGTAAAGAATATAACAGTACATAAAAAATCATTTACATAATCCCTCAACCCGTGAGGGTATATAACTGAAATATATATCACTGTTAAAATCACCACAAAGATAGAAACATAAATGGAATCTTACACATCAATATGTAGAGAAAACAAAAACTAAAATCCAGATCAAATATTAGAATTGAAGGTCTACCTATGTGGTTGGTAAAAGCAAAATAACTAACCTCATATTTTCGAATTATTATAGAGGGCCATCTTGAAGCCCATGTACCTATAATTGCCCAAAGTTTTGAAAGGATTTCAAATATATATCATATAGGGCCATATTGAAGCCCATATATATATCAATCTCCTCAGACTAGAGAGGCCACTCTCGGGCCTCCAATCGCTAGGGTATAAGTTCAATAAATAAAGAGGATGAGAGCAAAACTATCTTTAATGTATTAAAAGGGTGGGAATATTACATGCCGCTATATTGTAACATAGGGTTTATAAATAGCAGGAACATTTTATGGAATCTGTGTTCCTTAGTTTACCTAGGGGGGGGGGAAGCAGAGCCAATCAACTTATAAAATGAAGCCAATCTAATGGACCTGTGAGGGAAGGAGTTATCTCAATTAGGGAGTGTTACGGTACCAACAGTGTACCAAGGGTTAATACCAGATGAACAATGTCCTGCATAGGGAATCAGCAATTCACAACCCAGCCAGTTTCAGGTTTAAAACAGAATGACATTTATTAAAGGCTAGATGCCTAGTATTTATACAGGTTTGACCCCAGATGGGGGGTTTGAAAGACTCTTGTACATTTAGATAAAAAGGGGAAGACGCCCTTTTATGAAACAGTAGAATTACATTACTTAAATACTTTACTTAGGCCGATAACAACTTAAACACATTTGGCTTGTCTTATCACCTAGCGTCTGCTCTCTGAGGGTGATTAAACAATGGCCTGTTTATTACTTAAATGTAATTATAGCACACAATAGCTGAGGTCAGAAAACCTGTCTTTAGAAATTAGTTTCTTAGCTAAACACAATTAACTCCTTCAGTCCTGACAGAAGGGTCTGTCACATATCTCCCCCCTTGTGGAACACTCCGGCAGACCCGGCTTGACCCTTTGGCGGGTCAACCTGGGGATGACCGGACTAGGAGGTGGTAGGCATGTCAGTTTGCCAGGACAATCCATCTGTATTCCCGTTATGAGAGAGAATTCCTGTCCATACAAAGAAGGGTTCAACTTCCTCAGTGCCCAGACTAGGGCTAAACAGTCCTTCAAAATCCCATCAGCTTCTTTACGAGTTTTCTGTACCTGCTCTTTATAGGTATCCACAATCCCTTCATACTGACATAGGGTGCCCTTGAGTTGCAGCACCTCACTATGAGCCAGCGTCAGCTTCTCCTCAAGTGTCGCTAAGTTTGTCTTTAATGTTTCATGTCCCACTCTCAAGCTGGTGTTTTCTGCAGTCTGTCGGTGCAGCTTGTCTAGCAGAGATTCACGTTCTAAACGTGCTTTTTCCTCTGCGCTCCTCTTCTCCTTCATCAGCGCATTGTAACGGGACTTCCACGTATCAATAGCGGATAGAGATTTACTGAGCTCAGCGTCCTGGGGCTTAGCAGCAGGGGGGTCAGTCTCTGCTGCACGGATCTGAGCACGGGTAGTCACAGGGTTAACATCAGCGGGACCCATGGGAGCATAGGCAGAAACAAGGGGAGCCAAGTCATTTCCAAGAAGAACATCAGCAGGTAAGTCCTTCTTGACCCCCACATTCACAGGTCTAGCGCCCACTCCCCAATCCAAATGTACCCTGGCAACAGGTAGGCTGAACACATCGCCCCCTGCTACCCTCACAGCCACAGTGTCTCCAGTGTACTGTTTCTCAGACACCAAGTTCTTTTGAAGCAAGGTCATGGTAGCACCAGTATCCCGTAGACCACTGACCTTCTTCCCATTCACTTTAACAAGTTGCCGGTTATTCCGGTGGGCAGCTTGCACAAGGTCTGCCTCATGTAGGATGCTCCAGCATTCTTGCGCCTCTACGTAGCGGGCCGCAGGCTGAGGGTTACGTGTGATTCCGCCGGCAGGTCTTCTCCAGGACTGTGCTTGGTTCGCTGCATTTAGGGGACACTCTGGTCTTTTGTGCCCTAGTTGCTTACATCCAAAGCATCGAATCGGTTGTGAGTAGCCCCGCGAATTGAACCGGGCTCTCTGAGGGTAGTTCGTGGCCAGATGCTGTGTGGTATAGCGGTGCGCCGGGGGTTGGTAACTGGCAGCTGCTGGGGTGACTGGGGGTCTGTACTCCACTCTAGCAGGGGGCTTAGTGGTAGCAGTGTCCAGTTTGCGGGCATCCGTATACTCATCTGCCAAGCGAGCCGCTTCATGCAGGGTGGAGGGTTTACGGTCCCGAACCCACTCTCGAACTCCTGCGGGTAACTTGTCGAAGCAATGTTCCAACAGGAATAGCTGCAGCACCTCTTCCCCAGATACGGCTTGGCACCCCGCTATCCAGTGAGCTGCTGTGCGGTGCACCTTACATGCCCACTCAAGGTAGGAATCTCCAGCTAATTTAACAGTGTCTCTGAACCGCCTCCGGTATGCCTCCGGTGTAACCGCATACCTGGAGAGCAGAGCCTCTTTTACAGTATTATAATCCCCGACTTCCTCATCTGGAATGGCCCGAAAAGCCTCACTGGCCCGGCCGGATAATTTTCCGGATAATATCGTGACCCAGTCCTCTGCGGGTACCTTGTGTAGTGCACATTGCCTCTCAAAATCCGCAAGGTACCCATCAATCTCTCCTTCTGTTTCCAGGAAGTTTTTAAAAGCTGCAAAATTTACTTTTCTCTTTTCCACTGGGTTTGCTGCAGCGCCGCTTTGGCGAAGTAGGTTGGCCTCCACAGCTGCTATGACCCGGTCGATAATTTCCGCAGATGGGTTGGGGCCATAATATGCCAGTCTTATTTTAACCGCCCGATCAAAGCTTGCTTCTTCAGGGGTTCTGTCTGCTATGCTGGGCCCATTGGTTCCTTCTGTTCCTGGTACTCTTTCCATCTTAGTCAGTATTGTAATAATCCCCCTCTTCCTGAGGTTACTGGCTTGTGTAGTTGCTCTTCTGGGCGATAAGGTTCATTCCGTCGCTTGCCACCAATGTTACGGTACCAACAGTGTACCAAGGGTTAATACCAGATGAACAATGTCCTGCATAGGGAATCAGCAATTCACAACCCAGCCAGTTTCAGGTTTAAAACAGAATGACATTTATTAAAGGCTAGATGCCTAGTATTTATACAGGTTTGACCCCAGATGGGGGGTTTGAAAGACTCTTGTACATTTAGATAAAAAGGGGAAGACGCCCTTTTATGAAACAGTAGAATTACATTACTTAAATACTTTACTTAGGCCGATAACAACTTAAACACATTTGGCTTGTCTTATCACCTAGCGTCTGCTCTCTGAGGGTGATTAAACAATGGCCTGTTTATTACTTAAATGTAATTATAGCACACAATAGCTGAGGTCAGAAAACCTGTCTTTAGAAATTAGTTTCTTAGCTAAACACAATTAACTCCTTCAGTCCTGACAGAAGGGTCTGTCACAGGGAGTTAGGTTTTTCTCTAAACTCCTAGGAAAGAAATGTGGGGTTGACATTTTTGATTTTCCCTCAAAACATGCACGTATGGGAGCCTACTAGATGGAATTTGAGTCAACAATCTTCATAACATGACTAAAATCTATGCCTCTTTAAAGTAAGATAGGAACCGCAAATTAGGTATTATCTAGCGGCTATAGCTAATTGTAACCAACATATACATGAAAATCACACATCCTATCCCCTTAAGGCTTTAAAACAAAACATCAACATGAGATATGCAATGCCAACATTAAACTTTACAGTGCTAGATAACTCTGTTTAACAATAACTGAGTATAACATTTGTCACATTAAAGCAAACATATAGAAAAACAAGCAGGGTGTATACTGGAGCCGGAGTAAGATTTATCCATAAACAGGTAACAATGAATCTAGCTCAAGAAATACCCTATGACTTGCAGATATTACTAATGAAATAATATATCCTGTCCCCTTAAGGACCCACAAAATAGCCCCATGAGTTAATAGTATATACAGACATGTCTCAGATAATGTATCAGAGCATCAGTCAGCATAGTAGTAGATCTATACAAGGTTAAAACACGTCTTAGACACCTCTTAGTAATATATTTTGATGCCCTAATCTAAAATGATCAAGAATATATCCCACCGAAGTGAGATTACAGATAGATAAATCTTTAACTTATAGTTAGCCAAATTGAGGTGTTTACGTAACTATTCGTTTGCATTATATGTCTAGACCTAGATCTTTACCCTATCACCAGCCAAACTGTGGTATTTATATAACTATATGTTTGTATAACTGTCATGTACAGATATGGCCCAATAAAGCTGTACCAACCCGCATCACTATCTATCTCAGTGAACACATACTATACATAGTAGGCAGTCATATACAATTAGAAGTTGAGCTGTAAACTCTATAGAATTATGCTTTTGAAATATATATATATATATATATATATATATACATACCTACAGCCCAATAGAGCTGTACCCAACTGCTCCTTCCAATATCTTATTGAACACGTATAGTAAAAAGTAGGTAGTCCTATACATTATAGTATAAACAGAACTATTGCACGTTATTATACTATACATAGCAGATATATGAACCTAATATATGTAAACTGTAGTATGACAGTACGTGACTCCAATAATCCTGAATCTTCCTCTAGCAGCGATAGAAATAATGACTTGCCTGTCGGGGCTATTAATAAGAAGCTATAAGTGACTATTATGGTTATAATATAGCAATAGAGAAAAACACGCCATCTCGGCCGCAGATGGCGCATCAAGGTCTTTGCAAAATTACAATGCAACCATACCAGATAGTAGTAATATAATTATAGCCATTTCATGGGAAGTAGAGGCTGGAGAATCATATGGAGAGAACAGGTTGTAGGATTTTATCCATCAAACCTGGTGAAGGATTTGCTACTCCTACCTTATTTAGCATATTCTAACATTAATAGGAGCATATATTGGTACACCACGAATGAATACCTCTACGAAGATCTCTACAGACTTATACTAGCTTTATACATATAAAGAGAGTATACAAAATTCTCAATAGTATACTATATTGCTCCAGAGTTTGTCAGAAAATTGGGTGTCAATGTATTAGGGACAAAATAGGAGCACTTTATCTACCTTGTGCATATATTAAAGGATTACTAATAAGCTGTGGTTGTAGCCATTTTCTTATAGCTGTCGCAATAGAGATTAGTCAAACAATCGTTCCCAAATATTGAAAGCACGGCAATAGTACACCATATTATAAGCAATTGCGTAACCCAGGATTATATATATACATATAGTGAAAATTAAATCTTAACACACTTAACTAGGAACCAAAGAAAATTAGGGAAAACTGAACCAGACTCAATTGTATAACTTTAGTCCGAGGAAAATGTCCTGGCATCAGTAGCAATGTATGGGAAGAACTTGCCACTATCCCACTCCAGAGCGGTGGGTGACTTCACTATCTACAGGTCCGTGGGGCCAGCCACTCACCCTCCAAGCTGGAACATTTGTAGGCATTATCAGGCACTGTGAGGTAGGAACGACAGAAACATTGGGCTTATCTGACATGAACCCCTGGATTGCTGACTGCTGGATCCGACCGGAGGTTAAGCTCAGAGTAGGTAGTGGCCCAGATTTCGGAGGATATGTGGCCGCATATTGGAGTGATGTGCAGCTGTTAGCTAGTCGGAGCCCATGCGGGTCGCCAGCATAGGATCTCCGGGTTTGTAACTGTTGGCTGCATCTCTTCCTAAAAGCAAAACAAACAAACACCTAACCCAGCAGGGTAAAAGTGTCTAAAAAGGAGGTGCGCCAAGTAAAAATATACACTAAAATAATATAAAATAAAATAAAGTCCACAATATACGTGATATTTGCATAAGTCCAAACATATACAAATCCTGAAACAAGTGATCAGGGAAATACAGGAGACGGGCAGCTCTCTCCAATAAGGTATCGATGCAAACAGTTCCTGAAAAACAGAAAAAAGAGAGGCGCTCTTGGTGTAGTATGTCCTTGTTACAGAAGCATTAGTTATTTTGTTGTGAAGAGCTTATTTCCCAGCAGCAATGCCTGAACCAGCCAAGCCAGCGCCTAAGAAGGGCTCCAAGAAAACCGTAACAAGTATCATTTCATAAAGAGTTAACTTTTTTTCAGCTTTTAGAAACTATTGTCTAATCACCTCTGGAGCCAGACTGCTAATTGATAAGATGAACTTGTAAACTTGTTATCTTAAGTACTGTAATCCTATTGTGGCCTGTCAAAGGACAGTGCTCTCTATCTAAATGTGTGATGGGGGATTTTGTGCTTCCCCCCCCCCCTCTCCCCCTGGGAGTGCCCTGTGTGCATGTAACCTTAATAAAAAGCAGGCTGGGCATCCCAGTCCTGAGTTCTTGTTTGACCCTCAATCGCAGCGTTGACTCGTTTTTGTGGGCAGAAGGGTATCCTAGCTGTACTGCAGCTAAGGGAGATTATTCTATATTTGCGAGACTCATATAGAATACTATGGAAAGCAGCTTCTCCCCTCTTTAGCAATAGGGATCCAGGCTACTAAGCGGTCCATCTCTCAGCGAGACTAAGGGTAACCGTAACATTTGGCGGCAGCGGCGGGATTTTCCTGGATTTCCTAGGAGAGGTACAGAACGGATGGAAAAATTGAAGCGTACAACCCTAAAGGATTTACTTGAAAGCAGAGGGGGGTACGCCAGCAACCGGCCGAGGAGAGAGCTGATCGCAGAATTGACCGAACTGGATCAGAGCTTCACAATGGCGGAAACACCGACCACGATTAGTGACGAAAAAACCAGGATTGTTCGGGAAAGGCTCTCATTATACGGGCCGAACCCCTCCATGGAATTGGTACAGCAGTTGATGGCGGAGGCGGACGAGGATATACGAGAGACTCGAGCCCACGAACTCAACCTAGCGAACGCACACCGCAATGCTGAAGCCCCGCAGGTAATCATCCCTGTCGAAAATGCTGGGAGGCCCAAGATACCCTATGCGGCATTTCGACCCTTCCTAGAGAGCGAGACAGGGATTGATGAATATTTGGCGGACTTCGAAAGGCAATGTGCCCTGCACCAGATTCCCAACAGAGAGTGGCCCACGATATTGTCTGGGAAACTATCCGGGCGAGCCCTGGAAGCCTTTCGTACTCTGGGTGCTGAGGAAGTGACACAGTATGAGCTAGTTAAGGAGACACTGTTGCGACGGTACGCTGTAACTCCGGACACGTATCGCCGACAGTTTCGGGGCACGGAAAAGAAGCCTAACGATACCCATATGGAATGGGCGCACCGAATGCGGAGAGCGGCAAATCACTGGCTGAGCGGAAGTAAAGCGGTGACTGGTGAGGAAATTTTACAATTGTTTCTCTTAGAACATTTTTATAATGGCATGGAACAGCAAGGGAAGGAATGGCTGCGAGACAGGCGGCCTTCTACCTTAGAAGAAGCAGCCAAATTGGCCGATGAACATTATGACTCCCGTCTTCACGAACCCATGAACTACCGAGCTCCAGCACGGGTCGAACCCAGAGAGGTTTACCGTGCACCCCCTCGTGCTGAATTCCGAGCCCCGTTGCCCACAGGGCCCGTCCGACACTCAGGACCACACAATAACAGCTCTGAGCGTCCCAGACCGACTTGCCACCGATGCAAGCAACCAGGGCATTTCATGGCTAGCTGCCCCCTTAATACGCACCAGACACCCAGGAATTACAATTACCCCTCTGGGTCCTATCGTCCGGCCCGGGCCCTCTGTGTTAACCAAGAGGCCCCTATGGAGGGATATGTGGGGCCGCTTCACGAGGTGGACCCTGTATATGCTGCCTCAGATAACCGCCAGCACCATCGGCAGAAGGTATGGCTCGAGGGGCGATCTACAGAGGGATTGAGAGACACAGGGGCTACTATCACGCTGGTACAGAGTCATTTGGTGCCAGAGCACAAGCGATCCGGACAGACTGTGGCCGTTAGAGTGGCGGGGGGGGATGTGTACAAAATTCCAACAGCTCAAGTGCATCTTGATTGGGGAGCGGGAAAGGGGGCTGTGAACATGGGCATAATGGATAATTTACCTGCCGAAGTACTACTGGGCAACGATTTGGGCCCCATGACTTCTGCCTATGCTCCAGTATGCAACAACGAGGCGGACCCAGTGACTACACGGGCCCAAGCCCGGATGGAGCGAGAGCTCTCACCAGTGCGGGAGACACAGGTAAGACCTACCCCGACCTTGCCTGACATGTTAGGCCCCATACCCTGGGACACCCCAGATGCTTTCGAGACAGAGTCTAAGACTGACCCGACTTTACAAAAGTACCGGGAACGAGCAGAGACCGGAGGGGGCGGGGCAGATAACGAAACATTCTTATGGGAAAAAGGGAAAATATACCGCTGGACAGAGAAAAGGGGACAGCGTAGGCGACAGCTGGTAGTGCCCCACAAATACCGTCAAGAAATCCTCAAGATAGGCCACGACATCCCCTTAGCAGGCCACCTAGCCGTAACCCGTACCCTACACCGCATTACTCACACGTTCTTTTGGCCAGGGGTGCACGCTGACGTTAGAACTTACTGTAACACCTGCGATGTGTGTCAACGAGTAGGAAGGCGAGGCGATCACCCTAAAGCCCATCTAGTAAATATGCCCATTGTAGAGGAACCCTTCAGCCGGGTTGCTATTGACCTAGTGGGACCACTGGCTACCCCTAGTCCCTCCGGTAAGCGCTACATTCTTACCGTAGTGGACTACGCTACCAGGTACCCAGAGGCTGTCGCCCTATCCAACATACAAGCGGATACGGTAGCAAATGCACTAGTACAGGTGTTCTCCCGGGTAGGATTTCCAAAAGAAATCCTATCCGACCGAGGCACCCAATTTACGGCTGAATTGACCCAACAACTCTGGCAGGTTTGCAAAATTAAGTCCCTCCTGAGCTCCCCATACCACCCCCAGACGAACGGGCTGTGTGAGAGGTTCAATGGGACCCTCAAGCAAATGCTCAAGACGTTCACTCAGGAATACCGAGACTGGGAACGCTTCCTGCCGCACCTCCTATTTGCTTATCGGGAGGTGCCCCAGGAAACGACAGGGTTCTCTCCCTTCGAGTTGCTCTACGGAAGAAAGGTACGGGGACCCCTAAACCTGATCCGGGAGCACTGGGAGGGAGAGATGGAGGCTGACGGTGTCCCCATTGTGCCATACGTGCTGGAACTCAGGGACCGAATGGAGCAATTAGCCAAATCCGTGCGGGCTAATCTCCAGTTGGCCCAGAGAAGACAGAAAGTATGGTACGATCGGGGGGCCCGAAAGAGAATCTTCACCATAGGACAAAAGGTGTTAGTACTTAAGCCGGTGAAGACAGACAAATTGCAGGCGTCCTGGCAGGGTCCCTACCAGATCGTAGAGAAAAGGGGAGACACCACTTATGTGATAGCTAGCTGCCATGACAACAATCTTAGAAAGACATTCCATGTAAACATGCTCAAGGAATATTTTGAGCGACCAGAGAACGTGACGGCCGTATGTTGTTCCCCTCAGGAAGACCCCGACAGTCTACCCATTCCAGACCTATTAGAAAAGAGTCTCCCCACAGGTATAGTGGCTCAGGTTCAGATAGGAGACCGACTTAGCCCCACTGAAAGGGAGCAGCTCAGCCAACTCCTCCAGTCCAAACACCTCACCTTCTCCCCGAAGCCAGGGTACACTACTTTAACCACCCACCAGGTAGATACTCCGGGACAAGCTCCCTTGCGCCAGGCTCCGTACCGAATCCCTGAAGCAGTTAGGACAGGAATGAAGAAGGAGATCGATGAGATGCTCCAGCTCAGGGTAATTGAGCCCTCCGATAGTCCCTGGGCCTCCCCAGTTGTCTTGGTGCCCAAGAAAGATGGGACCACCCGGTTCTGCGTAGACTATCGGAGGCTCAATGAAAAAACCGTGACGGACGCTTACCCTATGCCCAGGGTAGACGAGATACTCGATCGTATAGCCAGGGGAAATTACCTGACCACTATTGACCTCTGCAAAGGTTACTGGCAGATTCCCCTGGCCCCGGAGGCTATCCCCAAGTCGGCATTCGTCACCCCATTCGGCTTATATCAGTTTAGGGTAATGCCGTTTGGGATGAAGAATGCCCCAGCTACATTCCAGCGCTTGGTGGATAGGCTCCTGGATGGCTTCCAGAGTTTTGCTTGCGCCTACCTGGACGACATAGCGATCCACAGTGAGTCCTGGGAGGACCACTTAGCTCATGTAGGAATGGTTCTGGATCAGATCCGGGCTGCTGGCCTGACTCTGAAGCCAGAAAAATGCCACTTTGGGATGGCCGAGGTACAGTACCTGGGTCACCGGGTGGGGTGTGGAAAGCAGCGACCAGAGCCGGCCAAGATAGAAGCTGTCGCCAATTGGCCCACCCCCATCACTAAGACTCAGGTCCTAGCCTTCCTGGGCACGGCAGGGTACTATAGACGGTTCGTACCAAACTACAGCACACTTGCCAAACCCCTGACTGACTTGACCAAGAAGAACTTACCTCGACAGGTCCTGTGGTCTCCCCACTGTGAAACGGCTTTCCAGGCTCTCAAAAATGCTCTAATTAACGCTCCTGTCTTGGCGGCCCCAGCCCTTAACAAACGTTTTATCGTCCATACAGATGCTTCCATGTTCGGGCTGGGAGCCGTCCTCAGCCAAGTAGGCGAAGATGGAGGGGAGCATCCAGTTGCCTACATCAGCCGGAAGCTCCTGCCCCGCGAAGTCAGCTATGCAGCGGTCGAAAAGGAGTGTTTGGCTTTGGTGTGGGCATTAAAGAAATTGACTCCCTATTTATATGGTCAGGAGTTCACCCTGGTCACCGACCATAACCCGTTGGTGTGGCTGAACCGGGTCTCTGGAGATAACGGCAGGCTATTACGTTGGAGCTTATCGTTGCAACCCTTCAATTTCACCATTACTTACAGACCTGGGAAACAGAATGGCAACGCCGACGGGTTGTCCAGACAAACCGACCTCAGCCCCGCATAACCAGCGGTCTGGACAGCCTTAGTCTGCCCCGAAAAGGGGTCAGACCGTGTCTGCCAGAGTGTTCCACAGAAAGGGAGCACTGTTACAGAAGCATTAGTTATTTTGTTGTGAAGAGCTTATTTCCCAGCAGCAATGCCTGAACCAGCCAAGCCAGCGCCTAAGAAGGGCTCCAAGAAAACCGTAACAAGTATCATTTCATAAAGAGTTAACTTTTTTTCAGCTTTTAGAAACTATTGTCTAATCACCTCTGGAGCCAGACTGCTAATTGATAAGATGAACTTGTAAACTTGTTATCTTAAGTACTGTAATCCTATTGTGGCCTGTCAAAGGACAGTGCTCTCTATCTAAATGTGTGATGGGGGATTTTGTGCTTCCCCCCCCCCCCTCTCCCCCTGGGAGTGCCCTGTGTGCATGTAACCTTAATAAAAAGCAGGCTGGGCATCCCAGTCCTGAGTTCTTGTTTGACCCTCAATCGCAGCGTTGACTCGTTTTTGTGGGCAGAAGGGTATCCTAGCTGTACTGCAGCTAAGGGAGATTATTCTATATTTGCGAGACTCATATAGAATACTATGGAAAGCAGCTTCTCCCCTCTTTAGCAATAGGGATCCAGGCTACTAAGCGGTCCATCTCTCAGCGAGACTAAGGGTAACCGTAACAGTCCTATACCCGTATCACCAGATGTAACAAAGATGGAGATATACTCACAAGCGGCGTTGCACATGCAGTGCAATAACGGACAAGCCGAAGCTTCAGAGCTGTTCGGCTGACTCGCTTAGGCAATGGACGCTTGAGGTCAGATCGAGGCTCCCCACAGTGACCACTTCCGATGACAAACTTGATACGGGAAACCAAACAGCTGGCCGGCGTAAGTAGACCCCTGAAATCGAAACTCCAACCAGGCGGATATCCAAACAAATAGGGGGTAAATAAAGTTCCAATATCCAGAGCAAGGATAAAACAGTAAATCTTTTATTAAAACAAATAAAATTGTTGCTTAGCAACGCGTTTCTCGGCTGAGTGCCGTTTCTTCAGGCTATATTGTTACACTGGTTCCTTGCTCTATTTCTACACCCCCTTAACCAATCAAATGATGTGAATTACGCACACCCTTGGTTATGACGTTTGCATAAATTAAATTAGAATGTTGACTGAGAGTAACCTATCATAGCTTAACTTGGAGACATACCCCTATCGTATCACCCTATCGAAAATTATCTAGGATAATTGCTGTGATTAAATAGCCAATCAACTGTTGTAAATAACCGTCTCCTTCTAGATCGACTTAAAGGGAGACAGCGGCTACATACTATTACCCTATTATACATTAATGTAATGCTTGGTGTGTATATGTGCATTAATCTGCTCGCAGCGGCCTATGCGTTCTTTCGATCTCACATTTAGCACATGACCATTGGAATTAATTTGGGTCAAAATACATACAGGAGTATATGCTTAATACTAATACAAAAATATAATATTGTGAAATAACATAAAAAATATATGTTCCAATTACTTCCCATTATAGATTAGACAGTTCTATACACATTATTAATAATGAATAACACTATAAGCTTTAAACTTACAACACATTATTTAAATGTCTAACCCATATAACACATGCCCAAATAATCTAAGTGTATTCTTTGATAATACAAATAATGAATTTAATACTCCAAAACCTAATAAACTATTCATAATAACATAAATAACTAATGTTGTTATTGTTCGCCTAACTACTAAGACCCAATAAAGTTCCCTAAATAGTGATAATACGTGATTAAAAAACCAACACTGGTCTACAGATAGTTGGAAGTTATTGGTTCTATATCCTATTTATTAAGACTATTGTGTGTAGTGTGTACTTATCTATATTTTCTAACATATGTGAGGGCTTATATTAATCTGATATATTATTTTAATAATCATCTAGTGCAATGTATTGATGCATAATAAGTACTAATACTATACTTTCTCTCATTACTGGTGAATATTTCTAAAGTGCAAAGTATCATTGAAAATGATGTCGTGACCGTACTAAGTGTATCTTATATATATGTTGTGTGCATTGTTACTACAAATACTACTATATGTGATTATGTGACAAACTAAATATATGTGATTATGTGACAAACTAAATATATGTGATTATGTGACAAACTAAATATATGTGATTATGTGACAAACTAAATATATGTGAATATGTAACAAACTAAATATATGTGATTATGTGACAAACTAAATATATGTGATTATGTGACAAACTAAATATATGTGATTATGTGACAAACTAAATATATGTGATTATGTGATTATGTGATAAACTAAATATATGTGATTATGTGACAAACTAAATATATGTGATTATGTGATTATGTGATAAACTAAATATATGTGATTATGTGACAAACTAAATATATGTGATTATGTGACAAACTAAATATATGTGATTATGTGAAAAACTAAATATATGTGATTATGTGACAAACTAAATATATGTGATTATGTGACAAACTAAATATATGTGATTATGTGACAAACTAAATATATGTGATTATGTGACAAACTAAATATATGTGATTATGTGACAAACTAAATATATGTGAATATGTGACAAACTAAATATATGTGATTATGTGACAAACTAAATATATGTGATTATGTGACAAACTAAATATATGTGATTATGTGACAAACTAAATATATGTGAATATGTAACAAACTAAATATATGTGATTATGTGACAAACTAAATATATGTGATTATGTGACAAACTAAATATATGTGAATATGTAACAAACTAAATATATGTGATTATGTGACAAACTAAATATATGTGATTATGTGACAAACTAAATATATGTGATTATGTGACAAACTAAATATATGTGATTATGTGATTATGTGATAAACTAAATATATGTGATTATGTGACAAACTAAATATATGTGATTATGTGACAAACTAAATATATGTGATTATGTAACAAACTAAATATATGTGATTATGTGACAAACTAAATATATGTGATTATGTGACAAACTAAATATATGTGATTATGTGACAAACTAAATATATGTGAATATGTGACAAACTAAATATATGTGATTATGTGACAAACTAAATATATGTGATTATGTAACAAACTAAATATATGTGATTATGTGACAAACTAAATATATGTGATTATGTGACAAACTAAATATATGTGATTATGTGACAAACTAAATATATGTGAATATGTAACAAACTAAATATATGTGATTATGTGACAAACTAAATATATGTGATTATGTGACAAACTAAATATATGTGATTATGTGACAAACTAAATATATGTGATTATGTGACAAACTAAATATATGTGATTATGTGATTATGTGATAAACTAAATATATGTGATTATGTGACAAACTAAATATATGTGATTATGTGACAAACTAAATATATGTGATTATGTGAAAAACTAAATATATGTGAATATGTGACAAACTAAATATATGTGATTATGTGACAAACTAAATATATGTGATTATGTGACAAACTAAATATATGTGATTATGTGACAAACTAAATATATGTGATTATGTGACAAACTAAATATATGTGAATATGTGACAAACTAAATATATGTGATTATGTGACAAACTAAATATATGTGATTATGTGACAAACTAAATATATGTGATTATGTGACAAACTAAATATATGTGATTATGTGACAAACTAAATATATGTGATTATGTGACAAACTAAATATATGTGAATATGTGACAAACTAAATATATGTGATTATGTGACAAACTAAATATATGTGATTATTTGACAAACTAAATATATGTGATTATGTGACAAACTAAATATATGTGATTATGTGACAAACTAAATATATGTGATTATGTGACAAACTAAATATATGTGATTTTATTACAAGGACAGAGACTTCATATTTTGCTTATAACTTTTCTTTACTGCTCAACAGCTTTTCAAAGTATAACATATAAACTGCCATCATTTAAAAGAAAAAACATAAATAACATCCAATGAGAATAGGATAACATAAGACAGTATTTGAATGTCCAGTAAACAGTAACAGGTATAAATAGTCCAAGTAGACAGTTAAACATCCTCTTTTCTTTTGCTGCTCTGCAAGATAAGTATTTTTATTATAGCTCTCATTTATTGTTATTGAAAACTTTATTTCTTTCGTTTCTTTTACACATATTATATATATATTTATTTCTTTGTGTGTATTTTCATTATATTGCCTTTATTTTTTACTGCCGTTTTTAATTTCAGAATAACATTTATATTTCTATTTGTTTCCTTATCATTACTTTCGTTTTTTAATCCGTTATTTAGTCGTTTTTTTGTATTGCATAGTTTTATTTCGTTTTTACGCTAAGCCCGTTATTACATTTCCTTACTACTGTTATTCTCCTGCTCTTACTTCTTATCGCTTTCCCCTCTGTCTGTTTTCCGGCTCCGGTCGCCATTTTCTTTTGCTTTCTTCCTTCCTACGTCACGGGACTCATTTTCCCGCCTCCTTTCTATGTTATTTTCACAAACAATCTCCCGCCTCCTTCATTACCTCACTCGGTTCCGCCCTGACAGGACTTTGACAGTTTTACTCTGCTTAATGTGATCTATGTGACGATTAGCAACAATTGTTTCAATATTTGTTCTTTTGATCGTTTATAAATTACTCAATCGTTTAGCAATTTTAAAGGATATTTCTGCCTAACCTATTTAGTTTAAGTATTTAGTTTTGTTTATATTTTAAAAAATATCTTTTGAGAATTATTTTACAATTATTTATTCTATTATTTAATTTAAGATGTCTCAAGATACTTCTCCATCTATAAATGAAGCAAATTTAAGTAATATTATTCAATCTATGGAGAAATTTAAACAGCAAATGTCTGAACAGATGCAAAGTGTTATTGCTTCAGTTAACAGTTCTCAGCCTATTGTTCATAAAAAGACATCTAAGAAAACAAAGCATTTAACTATACCTTTACCTAAAAAATCTAAAAGACAATTAAAGTCTGTTTTACGTCTGCCTGGTTCAGACAATAGAGATTCTGCATTACAAAAACATGATGATATTTCTACCTCAGAATCTGATTCTGAATCTGCTTCTCAATTTCAAAAAATTGTTGATTACAGAAAACATGTAGACTTAGTTTCTACAACTGAGTCAAATGACTCCTATGATTTTTCTGATGAAGAATTAAAAAATTATAATAATGATGATAATAATTTTGCAGATAATATTGATTCTTCTTCTGAAGAAGAATCTAAAAAAGAAAAAGAGAAAAATTTATAATTCTCCTAAACCTAAACTCATTGATAATAAAGGAGATTTATTTACTGATCCTGATGAACTCCAACATCCTAGATCCTCCCAATGGAGACCATCTAAGCGTGTTGCGAAGTTTGTAGATTATTATATCAGGAAAACATTATCTAAGAAAACAAAATCTACTCTGAAGGCAGAATGTCCTAGGCCTGACCTTCCTCATAATACTCATTTAAGACCTGAAATTGATGTTAATTTATTAAAATTTATTGGTTCTAAAGATTTTAATTTGAGAAAAGGTCCTGACCGTTATTTAAAAGCATGCCAAGATAAACTACTTGATGTTCTAGGACCTGTAACAAAATTGTTTGAAATCTCTGAAGAGGCTATTTCTGTAGACTCACAAGTTGATCCTTACATTTTAAGAGAATGGATTCAGAGAGTTGTTTATTTATTAGGTGACGCTAACACCTCTTTAGCCTCACAACGTAGACGCATTGTTTTAAGACGTATTGATCCTAAAATTTCTGACTTCGCCTTAACTGAGATGGGCCCTAAAGCTAATGGGTTACTTTTTGGTGACGCCGGACTGAAAGAACTGGGTCATTATGTTAATAGTTTTAATTCTCTTAACAAAATTAAACTGAATACTAGGAAAATATTTTATCCTCAGCAAAATAGAATTTTTGACAGGGCTGGGAAAGGCAGGGGCCGCTTTCCCAGCCGTACCCCTGCAATCTCCCGGTCCTATTTTCAAAACATGCCCTCTCCAGCAACTTCCCATTCATATTTCTTCCCATCAAGGAACAGACAATGGGCAAATAGGAACTTCAGAAACAGATCATCCCGCA
Source organism: Bombina bombina (assembly GCF_027579735.1). Taxonomy (NCBI): domain Eukaryota; kingdom Metazoa; phylum Chordata; class Amphibia; order Anura; family Bombinatoridae; genus Bombina; species Bombina bombina. Next base: position 1,237,276,285 of record NC_069502.1, read on the forward strand.
GACCTTTCTCAGGTAAGTTCTCACATCTCTCTACTCACTCCTTTTTCCCAAAAAAGAATAGGAGGAAGATTAGCCCTTTTTATTCAAAATTGGCACCTTATTACTTCAGACCCTTGGGTTCTACAGACTATTACAGGTCTTCATTTAAATTTCACTTCCCCTCCGATTCAAACATTTCTTCCAAATCCAATAAAATTTTCCCAATTAGATTTGTCCCTTTTGAATCTAGAACTACAAGACCTCTTAGAAAAAGAAGCAATAGAAAAAGTACCTTTCCCTTCAAACTCCTTCATCAGCAATATGTTTCTGGTGAAGAAGAAAGAAGGATCTTTTCGACCTGTAATAAATTTAAGAGATTTAAATTGTTTTCTAGAATACAATCACTTCAAAATGGAGGGTATTCATCTTCTCAGAGATTGTCTTCTAGATTTCGATTGGTTGGTTCGCCTAGATTTAAAAGATGCTTATCTAACCATTCCTATTCATCCAGACTTCAGAAATTATCTTCGCTTCCTTTGGAAAGATTGTGTTTGGCAATTTTCTTGTCTCCCTTTTGGTCTTTCTTCAGCTCCTTGGGCTTTTACGAAAGTTTTAAAAGCAGTTGTAGCTTGGTTGAGAACAAGGGTGTTCATCTAATTATTTATTTAGACGATATCCTTTTGCTCCACCAAGATTATTCACAACTTTTAGATCATTTACACCTCACTATTTCTCTCCTTCAGAACTTAGGTTTTATCACAAATTTCAAAAAATCTGTTCTTATTCCTTCCCAGAATCTCATTTTCTTAGGTTTTCATATCAATACTCAATCTGCTACATTGAGTCTTCCTTTAGACAAAATAAAGAAAATAAAGAAAGAAATTATGTATCTTCTCAAAAGAGATCTTTTTCCCATTCGCTTTCTTGCTCGAATTATAGGACTTTTGTCGGCTTCAATTCAAGCTATTTTCCCAGCTCCTCTTCATTACAGAGCTCTTCAAAGATTGAAGATTCAATATCTTTCTCAAGGTTTCTCCTATTTCCACAAAATCTCTTTGTCAGAGGAAGCCAGAATAGAATTACAATGGTGGCTTGCAAACATAGAAGCATGGAATGGCAAAGCAATTTTCGGGAAATCTCCAGACATTATTTTGGAATTGGATGCAAGCAAATCAGGTTGGGGTGCAAGATGTGGCCCTCATATTACAGGAGGTAATTGGTCTTGGCCAGAGAAGAATCTTCATATCAATTGTCTAGAACTTTTAGCAGGCTCTTTTGCAGTTCAAAGTTTTGTAAAAAACAATCAACCAATTTCAATTCTCCTTCGGATGGACAATATTTCAGCAGTCAAATATGTCAATCGCTTAGGAGGTACAACTTCAAAGATTTTATCCAATCTTACCAAGGATTTTATTCATCTATGTCTTTCTCAAAATATTTTTCTGCAAGCAGAATATTTACCAGGTCTCAACAATCAAGCTGCAGATTGGGGTTCTCGATATTTATCGGATGCCAGCGACTGGAAATTGAACAGAAATATTTTCCTTATTTTACAATCTCTGAGAGGTCCTTTTTCTATAGATCTTTTTGCCTCTCGTCTGAATTTTCAAATTCTTCCCTTTTTCAGTTGGAGACCAGATCCCAAAGCATTAGCGACAGACGCCTTCCTGCAACACTGGCCAGTCAAAGGAGCTTATGCATTTCCACCTTTTTCGATGATTCCTCGAACAATCTCATTTGTGAAAAGGAATCTATTATCTCTCCTTCTAATAACTCCTTGGTGGCCAACCCAATCTTGGTTCCCTTCTCTTCTGGAGATGTCTTTCCTTCCTCCAATATTAATTCCTCTTCAACAAGACCTCCTCACAAATCCCATAGGAGAATTTCACGAACTAATTCTTCTAGGTTCCCTTCAACTTATTGCTTGGAGCATTTCAGGGGATCCTGGTCCTCCGATGGTCTTTCGTCAGGAGCTAAACTCCTCCTTCAAGAATCTTGGGCACCAGGAACCAAAAAATGTTATCTTTCCTCCTGGTCTAAATGGTCTAGCTGGTGCGATATCAGGAGTCTGGATCCCTTTTCAGCCCCTTTAAATGAAGTCATTAATTATCTCACTTCTTTATTTGAGGCTGGTTTGGCTTAGAGATCAATTAATGTTGCACGTTCTGCTATTTCAGCTGGACATGAACTTCTTCATAATACTCCTATAGGTCAACATGTTACTATATGTAAACTTCTGAAGGCTATTAGAGTTAAAAAACCTCCAGTACCAAGATACAAATATTTTTGGGATGTAGACTTAGTTATAAACCTTTTTAAATCTTGGCCTGATAACTCTGATTTATCATTAAAACAACTTACATGTAAATTAGCTACATTATTATGTCTTTTATCATGTAAAAGAATTTCAGATGTTAGAGCTATAGATTATGATGCAAAGATGTTTTCTCCTCATGGTGTCATTTTCTCCTTGTCTAGACGTACTAAAACTCTATCCTCTTCTATATTTTACCCTTATTTCTATGAACAGCCTAAACTTTGTGTTGTATCTTGTTTAAAAATCTATGAATCTAAAACTATTTCTCTTCGAAATTCTTCTTCTAGTCAACTTTTGATTTCTTTTTCTCTTCCTCACTCTCCTGTTTACTTTTGATTTCCTTTTCTCTTCCTCACTCTCCTGTTTACTTTTGATTTCCTTTTCTCTTCCTCACTCTCCTGTTTACTTTTGATTTCATTTTCTCTTCCTCACTCTCCTGTTTCTTCTACTACTATTAGTAGGTGGGTTAAATGGATTATGATGCAAGCTGGTGTGGATACATTTTTTACTTCTCATTCAGTTAGAGGAGCCTCAGCTTCTAAAGCTTTCTCTAAATCTGCTTCTTTACAAGATATTTTGAATGCAGCAGATTGGTCCTCTGATTCTGTTTTTCGTCAATTCTATTTTAAACCTATTTCTTCTATTCCACACCACCTGGTATCTTAATTTTTTGTTTGCTTTAAACTAGCAAAATATGAAGTCTCTGTCCTTGTAATAAAATTCCGATTATCCTAATATTATGACGGAATAATCTAGATTTTATTAAAGAGACAGAGACGAATATTTTCCCACCTCTTTCATTGTTTATTATTATTCCCTCCCTATATATTTTATATTTATTATTTAATCATTTTTATATATATTTTCAGCTCCACCTTCTTCAACTCCAGGAATTTAAGAGAGAAGACTCTATAAATTTATCTTCGGATTTTCTGAATTCATCAATTCCAAAGTTGTCTTCAAGATCAAGTTTGACTAACCCGTTCATTCCACGAGGGATTCGTTTGGCCTTCTCATTGTTGTATTTTTTCAGCATGTGTTGCATTTTTTCAGAATTTTGTTTCTTCCTTCTTCCAATAATTTTCTTCTTCATCACATCAAACAGAAAAGAGGATGTTTAACTGTCTACTTGGACTATTTATACCTATTACTGTTTACTGGACATTCAAATACTGTCTTATGTTATCCTATTCTCATTGGATGTTATTTATGTTTTTTCTTTTAAATGATGGCAGTTTATATGTTATACTTTGAAAAGCTGTTGAGCAGTAAAGAAAAGTTATAAGCAAAATATTCGTCTCTGTCTCTTTAATAAAATCTAGATTATTCCGTCATAATATTAGGATAATCGGAATTATGTGACAAACTAAATATATGTGATTATGTGACAAACTAAATATATGTGATTATGTGACAAACTAAATATATGTGATTATGTGACAAACTAAATATATGTGAATATGTGACAAACTAAATATATGTGATTATGTGACAAACTAAATATATGTGAATATGTAACAAACTAAATATATGTGATTATGTGACAAACTAAATATATGTGATTATATGACAAACTAAATATATGTGATTATGTGACAAACTAAATATATGTGATTATGTGACAAACTAAATATATGTGATTATGTGACAAACTAAATATATGTGAATATGTGACAAACTAAATATATGTGATTATGTGACAAACTAAATATATGTGATTATGTGACAAACTAAATATATGTGATTATGTAACAAACTAAATATATGTGATTATGTGACAAACTAAATATATGTGATTATGTGACAAACTAAATATATGTGATTATGTGACAAACTAAATATATGAAACTAAATGTCACAAATATCTCAGGATTCAGCTGCTAAGGAGTTAACTTTGTGTAGCTTGCACTCAAAACAGTTATTTGTTTTCAAGAAGAATTGTGTTTGTATTTTCTTTGAAGTGCCAGAACCCTCTAACTAGCCACCAAATGTTAGTGTGTATGCATTGAGTCATAAAATCACTGAAGCTCTTAGTCACAGAGATACACAGGATAAAGTTTATGGCTTAAGCTGTCAATAGAATGCATGATGCAAAACAGGCCCTTCATTACAAAAACTGACCAGGTCCACTGACAGGACATTGGTATATTATGTACATATGTGGGTTAAAAGTGTTATAACCTTAACGGCAGGTAAATATGACAACCTATGGCATATTTGATATCAAACTGGTTCTCCCAATAAAACTAAGAGGTTCTAAATATGTAAATATAGAAATTTCTTACCTAGCAGGAATGATAATGGATTGTATAAATTCAGGCAAGAAATTTAGTCTATTGAAGGTTGTAAAGACAGTGGGGTTTCTTAGCCCGCCCAGGAGGGTGTGGTTAAGCAACATGATCTCTGAGAAGTAGGTTTAAGAATCTTATTTTTTAACAATAAGATTGTCATTCTTACAAGGGGAGCTGCTGTACAGAAGTAAGGAGCCATCATTTTCTTGCCATTCCCCTGGCGCAGATCTTGAAGCTAGTAAAGTATTCAATTCTGTTTTTCTCCTTTTTATTTTAAAACACTGTTTGCGTGTGTAATTTTATTTGTAACAACTTTTTATTATTAATGCATTGTGCATAATATTTTTGGCATAATAAATAATTCCTTTATTAAGTTTGGCCTTTGTCTAATAATTGAACCACTTTACTGAAAGAGACTGGAATATTAGAACTGTATAATTTTAGGTTATTTTCTGCTAAATTGTATTTCTAGAGTTAATGTGTAAGTCTGGGGTTTTCCTTAAGATTTTCCCTTTAATAAATTTTAAGTGGTGGCAGCATTTGAGCTATAGGTGACAGAAAAGGGGGCTGAAAACCCTTTCTGTGCCAAATAAGTGACTGGTGCAGGGTTGGATAACCTTGGTTCGTCACAAATTGGTGGGCAGCGGTGTGGATAATTTTTTTTATTATTAGATTTTAGTGCTTGTGGATTTGCTAGTGTGGAAATCCTGGTACTAAAAGAGATTGTTTCTTACAATTTCCAAAGGCTAAAACATTATATAGTGACACATTGCAAACAGTCCCCTTCCCTATTCTCTGTTGTTCTTTTCTATTTTATTTTTGCTATGGAGGCATACGAGCAGCGATCTAAAGAGGCACTTATACTCCTATGCCAGGAGCGGGATATTCCAACACGTTCAAAGAACAAAGATTTACTAATACAAGCTCTTGTTGAATATGATAACAGCCAAATCACACCAGTTGAGGTCTCAGGAGAGATGTCTGCAGCTGGGGGCAGCGATTCATCAGAATCTGGGGATCCCTTGGACTGTTATTTGCAAACTGTTCTTAAACATATGGGCTCAGTGGATGCAAGTTTGCGCATGGAACTGATTACAAAGTTTTATGAAAGACAGGCTGCTGAACGACAAGCTGCTGTGGCTGAGAGACAGGCGTCTCTGGCAGCTGAGAGAGAGGCTCTGGCAGCTGAGAGAGAGGCTCTGGCAGCTGAAAGACAGGCTGCTGAATGACAGGCAGAGAGAGAGTATCAGCTACAGCTTGCACGGTTGGAGAGAGGGATGGTCTCACCTGTTGTTGGTGAACCTAGAGACCTACCTGCTCCCAGAGTGCGTGCAGAGAACTTTCCCACCCTGGAGAAAGATGGAGATGTGGATGTATTCCCACGTAGCTTTGAGAAAGTTTGCAGACAGTTCCAGTTGCCAAGGGAGCAGTGGGCCAAGTACCTTACCCCTGGCCTGAAAGGTCCTGCACTGGAGGCGTTTGCTGAACTACCCCCAGAGTTTGATCAGGACTATGATTCCATTAAAGCTGCACTGCAGAGGAGATACAATCTTACTCCTGAAGTTTACCGAAAGAAATTCCGTTCCCTGCAGAAAGGTTTGTCAGAGAGCTATATTACAGCTTTTGGGAACTTGATGACAGCCTTTAAACAGTGGGTCAGAGGATTAAAAGTTGCCACAATGGAGGAGCTGGAAGATTTGATGGTGAAGGAGCAATTTATGCAGCTGTGCCCAGCCGGAGTTCAAGAATGGGTTTTAGATCGGAAGCCCATAACAGCATTGGAAGCTGGCGAGCTGGCTGATTTTTACACAGCTAACAGGTCTCCAGAGAATGGGAGGAAATCCTTTTCTAAAGGGGGATCCACCTGTAAAGGAGCTGCTGCACGACCCCCCTTCACAAAACCTGCTGTGCCTTTATCCAGTGTGTCTGCTCCCTCTGGGAAAGGAGGGGCGGGTGCTGCATCTGGGCAGGGAGATACTCGCAAGTGTTTTGCTTGTCAAAAAATGGGTCACATCAGCACTAACTGCCCAGAGAGGAAGAAACCTTCAGCATCAGCATTAGGAGGCCGCTCCTCAGGATTATCATCTTCTGTTTTGTTTGTAACCCGGCCAGAGGAAAGTACCAATGAGAACCTACAACCTGTGACTGTTGGAGATAAGGTAACATTAGGGCTAAGAGACACGGGTGCAGAAGTGACTATTGTACGTCCAGAGCTAGTTAGCTCGGAGGACATTATCCCTGGAAAGACTCTAGCAGTAAAAGGGATTGGGGGAGTACAACCTGCAGTGCCTATGGCACAAGTATATCTAGATTGGGGAGCAGGAAGAGGGTTAAGAGATGTGGGAGTGTCAGATAATATTCCTACAAATGTATTGCTTGGTACTGATTTGGGTAGATTATTGTCACAGTATATACCTGATCATGATACCTGTGACCTAGGTAAACAAGATAAGGGTCCTAATGTACAAGAGACCATGTGTAACTATGCTCAGATATGTGCTGAAGGGGAGGGGGGGCAGGGTGTGTGTGTGACGCAGCCTTTACCTGAACCAGACATGTCTGTAGTGCCCTGTGAAAATATGGGAGGATGCACTGACAGAGAGAGAGAGCTGAATGAGAATGACAGTCTGTTGGTGTGTGAACCAATCATCCCTAAGTACCAAAAGTGTGTAGAAGTAGTGCCAGAGGGGGAGGGCCCCTCTGTATCAGTGGTGACCCGACAGCAGTCTGCCCAGATTAGGGAGCAGGGGGTGCTTCAGCCTGAGGACCCAGGGGAGAACACTGATAAGGAAGGTGGGGGGCCTCAAACAGCACAGTCACTAATAATTGGTCAGAGTCAGGATTTTCAGCAGGCCCAGGGGACTGATCCCACACTAGAGAAGATCAGGGACCTAGCTAGGCAGCTGCCTGCTGACTCTGATAAAGAGAGAGTGTACTGGGATAAAGGGAGGTTGTACCGGGAGTCCATTCCAGTGAAGGGACAGGATCCCTGGCTAGCTGAGAGACAGTTAGTGGTACCTAAACGGTTTAGAGCGCAACTGTTGGGAGTGGCCCATGAAATTCCTATGGCAGGACATCTAGGGGTACAGAGAACCAAAGCCCGGTTGTCCCATCACTTTTATTGGCCGGGGATGGGTACTGATGTTGCTAATTATTGTCGCTCCTGTCCTGCATGGCAGAAAGTGGGGAAACCTGGAGAGGTGGGACGTGCCCCTTTAATTCCCCTCCCCATAGTGACTGAGCCCTTTGAGAGGGTGGCTGTGGATATAGTAGGGCCCCTAGCTATCCCCAGCAGTTCAGGGAAAAGATTCATTCTGACTGTAGTGGATTATGCGACCCGCTACCCAGAGGCAGTGGCCCTGTCATCTATCAGAGCTGATAAAGTGGCTGATGCTTTATTGGGCATCTTTGCAAGGGTAGGTTTCCCTAAGGAAATGCTAACTGATCAGGGCACGCAATTTATGTCTGGCCTGATGCAGAGTCTATGTAAAAAGGTGCAGGTAGAACACCTAGTGACTAGCCCATACCACCCCCAGACCAATGGCTTGTGTGAAAGGTTTAATGGAACCCTGAAGCAGATGCTTAAAACCTTTGTGGAGTCACAGGGAAAGGACTGGGAGCATTACCTGCCACACCTCCTATTTGCTTATAGAGAGGTGCCCCAGGAATCCACTGGTTTCTCCCCCTTTGAACTCCTATATGGACGCAGAGTGCGTGGCCCCCTTGATCTGATCAGGGAGGGATGGGAAGGGAAATTGAGTGCTCAAGAGACCTCAGTAGTAGACTATGTGATAAGGTTCAGGGACAGAATGCATAGCCTAGTGGGGGAGGTACAGGAAAACCTAAAGGCTGCCCAGTCTAAGCAGAAGCAGTGGTATGACCGGAATGCCAGAGAGAGAGTGTATGATGTGGGACAGAAAGTGCTTGTTTTAATACCCATGAGACAGAACAAACTACAGGCTGCCTGGGAGGGTCCATTTACTATCCTAAAGAGGATGAATGATGTGAACTATGTGGTGTCTCTGGATGAGGAGGGTAAAAGGCAAAAAATGTATCATATAAATATGATAAAAGCTTATTATGACAGAGAACCCACCGTGTTAACTGTGTGTAGTTTGCCTGGGGAAGAGCATTAGACAGACCCTCTTGTTGATTTACTGGCCCCCACCAGGAAAAACAACACCCTAGAAGCTGCCCAGATTAGTGCCCACTTAACTGGGGATCAGCGGCATCAGCTGTCTGAGGTGCTTAGGCCTTACTACAGCATGTTCACAGGGAAGCCTGGCAGGACACACCTAGTCACACATCATGTAGATACTGGGAATCACCATCCCCTCAGACAAACAGCTTACCGGGTATCCTTGCAGGTCAGTGCTGACATAAAAAGGGAGATAGAGGAGATGCTAGAGCTTGGAGTGATTTGTAAGTCCCACAGCCCCTGGGCCTCCCCAGTGGTACTAGTCCCCAAAAAGGACAAAACCACTAGGTTCTGTGTAGATTACAGAAAGCTAAACTTGGTGACTGAATTTGATGCTTATCCTATGCCTCGCATAGATGAGCTACTGGACAGGCTAGCAGGGGCCAAGTATCTGAGTATCATGGATCTCAGCAGGGGATACTGGCAGATCCCTATGACCCCAGAAGCACAAGAGAGATCTGCCTTTATCACTCCTTTTGGGTTATATGAGTTCCAAGTGATGCCCTTTGGGATGAAAAATGCCCCTGCCACATTCCAGCGGCTAGTTAACCACTTATTGGAGGGGCTAGAGGGGCAAGCTGTTGCATACCTGGATGATATTGCAGTGTTCAGTGATACCTGGGAGGAACACCTCACACATTTAGCCAGTGTATTGGACCGAATAGCCACTGCTGGGCTAACTATAAAACCAGATAAGTGTCAGCTGGGCATGGGGGAGGTCCAGTACTTGGGTCACCTGGTGGGAGGAGGGGTACTGCGCCCCGAGCCCAGTAAAACTGAAGCCATAATGGCCTGGCCCACCCCTAAGACAAAGAAACAGGTTATGTCCTTCCTGGGTACCGCAGGGTACTATAGAAAGTTTGTGCCACACTATAGTACCATAGCCAAACCCCTAACAGACCTTACAAAGAAAAGCCTACCTCTCACAGTCAAATGGACCCCTGAGTGTGACAGGGCTTTTAATTTACTGAAAATTGCCCTTACGGCCTCCCCTGTACTACAGGCCCCTGATTTCCACAGGAGATTCATAGTGCAAACGGATGCTTCTAACTATGGGCTAGGGGCTGTGCTGAGTCAGGTGGATAAGAAAGGTGAGGAGCACCCCATTGTGTACCTCAGCAGGAAATTACTCCCGCGAGAAGTGGCATATGCCACTGTGGAAAAAGAGTGCCTTGCTATAGTTTGGGCCTTGCAAAAGCTACAGCCTTATCTGTATGGACGCCAGTTTACAGTGATAACTGACCACAATCCCTTACACTGGTTACATAGGGTAGCTGGCTCAAATGGTAAACTCCTCAGGTGGAGCCTAGCTCTACAACAACATGAGTTTACCATACAACATAAAAAGGGCAGTACGCATGGTAATGCTGATGGTCTGTCACGCCAGAAAGAGTGTCCCCTTTGACACGCATCGGGAGTGGCTTGTAGCCACCCCCTTTTGCATCTCTTATTGGGGGAGGTGTCACAAATATCTCAGGATTCAGCTGCTAAGGAGTTAAATTTGTGTAGCTTGCACTCAAAACAGTTATTTGTTTTCAAGAAGAATTGTGTTTGTATTTTCTTTGAAGTGCCAGAACCCTCTAACTAGCCACCAAATGTTAGTGTGTATGCATTGAGTCATAAAATCACTGAAGCTCTTAGTCACAGAGATACACAGGATAAAGTTTATGGCTTAAGCTGTCAATAGAATGCATGATGCAAAACAGGCCCTTCATTACAAAAACTGACCAGGTCACTGACAGGACATTGGTATATTATGTACATACGTGGGTTAAAACTGTTATAACCTTAATGGCAGGTAAATATGACAACCTATGGCATATTTGATATCAAACTGGTTCTCCCAATAAAACTAAGAGGTTCTAAATATGTAAATATAGAAATTTCTTACCTAGCAGGAATGATAATGGATTGTATAAATTCAGGCAAGAAATTTAGTCTATTGAAGGTTGTAAAGACAGTGGGGTTTCTTAGCCCGCCCAGGAGGGTGTGGTTAAGCAACATGATCTCTGAGAAGTAGGTTTAAGAATCTTATTTTTTAACAATAAGATTGTCATTCTTACAAGGGGAGCTGCTGTACAGAAGTAAGGAGCCATCATTTTCTTGCCATTCCCCTGGCGCAGATCTTGAAGCTAGTAAAGTATTCAATTCTGTTTTTCTCCTTTTTATTTTAAAACACTGTTTGCGTGTGTAATTTTATTTGTAACAACTTTTTATTATTAATGCATTGTGCATAATATTTTTGGCATAATAAATAATTCCTTTATTAAATTTGGCCTTTGTCTAATAACTGAACCACTTTACTGAAAGAGACTGGAATATTAGAACTGTATAATTTTAGGTTATTTTCTGCTAAATTGTATTTCTAGAGTTAATGTGTAAAGTCTGGGGTTTTCCTTAAGATTTTCCCTTTAATAAATTTTAAGTGGTGGCAGCATTTGAGCTATAGGTGACAGAAAAGGGGGCTGAAAACCCTTTCTGTGCCAAATAAGTGACTGGTGCAGGGTTGGATAACCTTGGTTCGTCACACTAAATATATGTGATTATGTGACAAACTAAATATATGTGATTATGTGACAAACTAAATATATGTGATTATGTGACAAACTAAATATATGTGAATATGTAACAAACTAAATATATGTGATTATGTGACAAACTAAATATATGTGATTATGTGACAAACTAAATATATGTGATTATGTGACAAACTAAATATATGTGATTATGTGACAAACTAAATATATGTGATTGTGTGACAAACTAAATATATGTGATTATGTGACAAAGGCCACTGACATCAAACCGCTAGTGCTACTGACAGGTGAGTGAAGTTTCCCATGATCGGACATCAGGAAGGGGCTCTCTCTTTCAGATTTTGGCGAAATCTGTGCAATCTTCATTTGAGAATCCCCTGTAGCTTGAGGCGAGCTCACCTCCACGCCTGTAAGGGTGTTGGAAGTTGCGACCACTGTAGCCTCTAGTATTCCATGTTCCCCTTGGTTGGCTTGGCCGTGTAATAATCGGCTAGCTGTTGGTATCATTAGAGCTGCGGCAAATGAATGACTTTTTTTCCCCAGTCACCGATGTCTGCCATCTTCTTTGGGTTGCACTGTCTAAAGCAAAACAGACAGCTTAAGATGGCTCAATTTACGTGTCCCAGGAACCTGGCAGAGACACTTGTGACCACTTTGGTACAGGGGATTGCAATACTAAGTATATTTGTCTCCGAGATCAATTCGATAGCGGCAGCAGATTCTAGCCACGTGGCAGCTATGAGGCATTTGGGTCCTGGTTTAATTCACCTCGCCAACTTGAAACCTTAATTGATGGGGCTAGTATTGAGGCAGCTTCAATAGGACACAGAATCAGCAACTCAAATAGCACTGCAGACTGTTAATTCACCCCAAAAATTAGACTCAGCAGCCAGAGCCCAAGCATTGTGCGTCCATCCATGTTGGCTGCTGGCTCCGCCCCCCAGGCTTTTTTATTTTATTATGCGGGTTAGATTAGGTGTAATTAGATTAAAATTCTTGTAATATTTTTTTATTTTTTGTAATTTAGTGTTTGTTTTTTTGTACTATAGTTTAGTTTATTTGATTGTATTTTAGTTTAGATAATTGTAGGTATTGTATTTAATTAATTTATTGATAGTGTAGTGTTAGGTTTAATTGTAGGTAATTGTAGGTAGTTTATTTAATTTATTTATTGATAGTGTAGTGTTAGGTTTAATTGTAACTTAGGTTAGGATTTATTTTACAGGTAATTTTGTATTTATTTTAACTAGGTAGCTATTAAATAGTTATTAACTATTTAATAGCTATTTTGCCTGGTTAAAATAAATACAAATTTGCCTGTAAAATAAATATAAATCCTAAAATAGCTATAATGTAATTATTAATTATATTGTAGCTATATTAGGGTTTATTTTACAGGTAAGTATTTAGTTTTAAATAGGAATAATTTATTTAATTATAGTAATTGTATTTCGCTTTATTTAAATTATATTTAAGTTAGGGGAGTGTTAGGGTTAGCAGGTAAAGAAAGAGGTACGCTTGCTCACTGTGGAAATGCTGGAAATCATAAATTTATTTGAAGACCAAACAGGTACAGGTACAGGTATGCAGGGTCACAGTTAGGAACGCCTGACGCGTTTCGCGCATGCGTGGATGCGCTTCATCGGAGGCTGATAGAGTATAACAGTGTGAGCCTTTTAAACCAAATTTTCACCAATCCTAGAAGGACTGAGGTCTAAACCAATCAGTGTTCCTTCAGTGAGTTGTAGCAATTGTGTTGTTGACTCTTGTGTATTCAACTTGTTACAGAGGCTAATATTGTTAACTCTGCGGTAACACTGATTGGCGCACATCAATAAATAAAATAATTAAACATTAATATAATATAACAGTAATTAGGGATAAGATTACTGAGAAAAACTGGTGAATAATTAAACATAGATAATTCTCATGGTGGATACATGAATGGATACCTTAGTAAATGGATAAAAAATGAGTAAAAAATGAATGAGTAAAAATATTAATAAATGGTGAAAAGGTATAAAAATGTAAAGATAAGAGTAAAAATAGGGATGGGAATGTGAGTAAAAAATAAAAATAAGTATGAAAATTGAAAATAAAAAATAAAAAATGTCAATAAAACTAGAAATAAAAATAGAAATAAAAATAAATAAAAATGTTCAATGAATAAATAAATAAATAGGTAAAAAGTAATTTCCTACCATCAAAATAGAAGATATAGCTCTAAGTGTCTATGCTAGCTAATTGAATATGGGTGCACTTCATCTAGAAGGGGGAAATTAATTTTTATTTTATCTATTTTATTACCCACATGTATTATTCATGTTTTTTTAAAAAAAGGCTAGGGAATTAGAAAGTTCTTTACTAAGGAAGATTAGAATCTAGATTGGACAATGCATATAATGATCAATCATGTAAAGAAGACTTGTTGTCCAATTTATAATTAGAAAAAGGATTACAAGATCAAAAAATCATGAACTAAACTATACTATACTAATCTCTTTTATGTGTATTAAATATATATGAGTGTCTTAGCTTAGGTATGTGTATATATATATTGGTTATGTATTACTAGGGGGACCACTAGAAGAACAAATGGATAGAAGAGTCAGTTATATTGTTGTTATTATTTTTGTTTTGTGTGTGTACTAGATGAGTTGAGCAGATAGAATCGTATTAATTATAAGTATTCAATTGTATGAACTAGGTGTTGGAGATATGTCAAGTATATTATTAGATCTAGTGTTCCAAAGGATTTATAACTCCCATCTTATTTAGTTAGTTCTAAAGGGGTTGGAATGTGTCTGAATAGAGTAAATTACACATATAGATCCACATCCAGTCTTCTGTTAATCCCATTGGGATATCTAGTATTTAATTTGACTATCCAGAAGACTTCTCTTTTTAAGAGTTTGGCAGTTCTATCGCCCCCTCTGGCTTCTTTAACAATCCTTTCTATTCCTTGGAATGAGAAGTGGTCAGTACCTATTCCATGTTGGCGAAAGTGTTTGGCCACTGGGGTTCTAGCTTCTTTTTCAATGAGGGATAATAAGTGTTCCCTAATGCGATCTTTTAACAGACGTGTAGTGATACCTATGTATTGCTGAAAGCAAAGTTGACATGTAATAAGGTATATTACATACTGCGAAGTGCAGTCTATCCTTTGCTTGATCGTGTAGGTTTCCTTAGTATTACTAGAGGTAAAAGTGTGGGTTATGTTGGTAAAATCACTGCTTTTACAGGGTCTGTGGCCAGATTTAAAGGATCCAGGACTTAGGCCCAGCCAATTAGCTTGTGTTGGTGGTCTCTCTGAGAATTTTTTGTTTGTTAAGTCTCCTACTTTTTTCAATGTATCATCACTCTTTAGTATTGTCAAATTGTCCTTAATTACTTTACAAATTTTATAGTATTGCCTACTAAATTGAGTAGAGAACACTATACTTTCCTCATTTTGTGTTTTATTCTTTTTCTGGAATAACGTGTTCATCTGTGTGCTTTCTACTTCTTTATTGATTAGATCAAGTTTAGATCTGTTGTATCCCCTGTTGACTAGCCTGTTGGTTAATTCTTTTGCTTCTTGCCTATAGGTATCTAAGTTGGAACAATTTCTACGGAGTCGTAGATATTGGCCTTTGGGTATGCCTTTTTTGAGATGTGGGACATGACATGAATCTGCCCTTAGAATTGTATTTTTTGAAGTGGGTTTTCTATATGTGGAAGTAAAATTTTTTAGTTTTGACAAATTTGCACTGAGTTTTAGGTCTAGGAAGTCAATGGATTGGTTGTCACTTTTGTGTGTAAAGACAAGGTTTAATTTGTTATTGTTAATATAGGTCATAAATTGTTCTATGGTGTACTCATTGTCTGTCTTGTCCCAAATGATTATGAGGTCGTCAATGAAGCGACCGTATAGTTTAATATTGTTTTTAAATTGGAATTCAGTTGAAAAAATAAAACAAAATTCCATCCAACCCATATAAATGTTGGCATAGGCCGGGGCAAATTTTGCCCCCATGGCCGTGCCACGTTGCTGTAAATAATAATTTCCTTCATGTACAAAATAATTATGTTTTAGTAGAAATTCTGCAGTTTCTACTATGAATGTAATAAAACCTATATCATAGTCTGTGTGTCTGAGTAACATCTCATGAAGCGCTATGAGGCCTGTTGTGTGAGGAATACTTGAATAAAGAGCAGCCACGTCAATTGTGAGCCAAGTGTATTCACAATTCCAGTTAACTGTATTAAGTTGCTGGATTAGATGGCCGCTGTCTTTAATGTAGCCTGGTAAGGATTGGACAATGGGTTGGAGTATGTGGTCAAGCCACCCACCAAGCCTTTCACATAGGGATCCTTGGCTTGCCACAATGGGTCTACCTGGTGGTCTAGTGAGATTTTTGTGAATTTTAGGGACAGTTCTGAAACTTGGTATAGTGGGGTCTTTTATCAGAAAAAATGACGCTAGTTCTTCCGTTAGGTAGCCCAATTCAATGCCTGTGTCTAAGTGACTCTTCAATTTACTGACAAAAGTTGTGGTAGGATTAAATGTAAGTTTCGTATACTGATCTTTATCCTCTAGATGTTTGTGTACTTCATCTAAATAGTCAGTGGTGTTCAGGACAACAATGGCCCCTCCTTTGTCCGCCTTAGTGATGACTATGTTGGGGTTATCTTGTAGGTCTTTAAGTGCTTTTCTCTCATGGCGGCTTAAATTATCTCTGGCTTTACTTATTGTGGTTGACTGAAGTGTTTTGTGAAGATCAGTTAGTTCCTTTTCTATTGTCCTTTGAAACAAATCTATTGTATGATCACGTGCATTGACTGGGTAAAAATGTGATTTGTCCTTAAAAGTGTATTGCTGGGTAGTGCTTGGGGAGTGAGTGTATGAACTAGGTGAATGTTGTTGGAGTGTAGTGAGAGTGGTAAGATCTGTTAGGTCAGAAAATAATAAACCAATAGTGTTAGGGTGTGTGTCAGTTATGGGGGGAGTGTGTGATTGTGTTTCTATACCAAAAAAATGTTTTTTCAGTACTACTTTTCTTACAAATTTATTTGTGTCTAAAAGAGTGCTAAATAAATCGAAATCTGTTGCAGGTGCAAAGGTTAAGCCTTTATTAAGTACATTAATATGGTGAGCAGTCAATGTAAAGTCAGAGAGATTTATTGTTGCTATTTCATCTTGTTTTTCCTGACCCTGCTGGGGTATCTAAATGTATTCTCCCCTTTCTTTGGGGTACTTGTTTGTTGGGTTAGCTTGACTAAGGATTTTAAATTTCTTCTCTCAGAAGATGTATTGTCTGATGTAGTAGGTACTGCTTCTGGCTCATCATTATGGGTGTCAGTGGTTTCATCTTCTAGATTATCAGTGTCTATGCTTGAAAAAGTTACTTTTCTAGAGGTTTGGTTTTTATTGTGTGTAGACTTATTTTTATCCTTTTTATTATGACTATTCTTGTGAGTAGCTCTTCTATTAGGTGGTCTCGATTTTTGCCAAGAGTAGACTATGTCTAAGTCATAGTCTTTCGTGTCTCTATTGTATTTTTGTACTTTTCTATCTGACAGTATGGTATCTAGCTGATCTATGGTGGTATCTAATTGGGATTTGTAGTCAGTGTATTTTTGTGTTGTTTCAAAAGGTTTTAGTTTGTCAAAAATGGTATTTATTTCTAACAAAATATTGTCCCTCTCTTCTCTTTTGTGTCTAAGGAGTTGCTTCATGCAAATGATAGAGCAGTTTGTTAAATTAGTATTCCACTCCTCCATAAAAATGGGGTTATCTAGAGCAAAGGAGGGATATTTTTTCATACGTAGTCCTCTGGGGACTTTGTTCTCTGAGATATAAAGGTCTAAAAATTCGATATCCCACCACAAATTGGTTTCTTTGTATCTTAGTTTCTCTAAGCTAGAAAAAACAGTGTCTAGATTCTCTTCCTTAATAACATCAGAAACTTCACTGTGACCTCTAAGTGCTGTTGTCATAATTTTTTTCCTTCTAGTGTTATCATCTATTACCCCTGTGGGAGTAAGTAAAGTAGCCATAACAGGGAGAAAAATTATTAGTCGGCACTATAAACAGAATGCTAAATGCTAATGGTCTTAAAATATAACGTATGCAGTGTAATTGTCCAGTGACAACTATAGTCCACAATAGTCCACAAAGCTGCAAAAGAGCCGGAACACTGGGATTAAGAGAGACGAAAAACAGCAATAAAGTGTGTGTTCCGGTTTAGGATCCCCCTCGGTTTCTTCTTAAACGTATACAAAAGAATCCTCAAAGTGTTAGTGTTAGGGTTAGACTTAGGTTTAGGGGTTAATAACTTTATTATAGTAGCGGCGACGTTGGGGCGGGAGATTAGGGGTTAATAATTGTAGGTAGGTGACGTTGGGGGGCAGATTAGGGGTTATTAAAATGTATTATAGTGTTTGCGAGGCGGGATTGCGGCGGTTTAGGGGTTAATACATTTATTATAGTGGCGGCGATGTCCGGTTGGCAGATTAGGGGTTAATAAGTGTAGCTAGGTGGCGGCGACATTGGGGGGGGGGGGCAGATTAGGGGTTAATAAATATAATGTAGGTGTCGGCGATGTTAGGGACAGCAGATTAGGGGTTCATAGGTATAATGTAGGTGGCGGCGATGTCTGGTCGGCAGATTAGGGGTTAAATAATTTTATTATAGTGTTTGCGATGTAGGGGGGCCTCGGTTTAGGGGTTCATAGGTAGATTATGGGTGTTAGTGTACTTTTTAGCACTGCAGTTAAGAGCTTTATGTTCCGGAGTTAGCCCATAAAACTCTTAACTACTGACTTTTTTATGCGGTAGGAGTCATGGAGGTAGAGGCTGTACCGCTCACTTTCTCCAGGACTTGTAATACCAGCGTTAGCCAAATCCCATTAAAAAGATAGGAAACGCAATTGACGTAAGGGGATTTGCGGTAGCCAAAAGTTGCGGAAGAAAAGTGAGCGGTACACCTGTACCTGCCATACTTGTAATACCAGCGGGCGTTAAAAAGTAGTGTTAGGACCCCTTAACGCTGCTTTTTAAAGCTAACGCAGAACTCGTAATCTAGGCGTTAGTTAATTGTAGTAATTTTATTTAGATTTATTTAAATTATATTTAAGTTAGGGGGGTGTTAGGGTTAGGGTTAGACTTAGATTTAGGGGTTAATACATTTAATATAGTGGCGACGACGTTGGGGGCGGCAGATTAGGGGTTAATAAATGTAGGTAGGTGTCAGCGATGTTAGGGACAGCAATTAGGTGTTAATAAAATTTAACTAGTGTTTGCGAGGCGGGAGTGCGGCGGTTTAGGGGTTTATATATTTATTAAAGTGGCGGCCATGTCCGGTCGGCAGATTAGGGGTTAACATTTTTATTTAACTGTGATGTGGGGGGGCCTTGGTTTAGGGGTTAATAGGTAGTTTATGGGTGTTAGTGTACTTTTTAGCACTTTAGTTAAGAGTTTTATATTACGGCATTAGCCCATAAAACTCTTAACTACTGACTTTCAAATGCGGTACGAGTCTTGACAGGAGAGGGTCTACCGCTCACTTTTTGGAAGACTCATAATACTGGCGTTAGGAAAATCCCATTGAAAAAACAGAATACGCAATTGACGTAAGTGGATTTACGGTATTTTCGAGTCGTGCCAAAAAAGTGAGCGGTACACCTGTACCTGCAAGACTTGTAATACCAGCGGGCATTAAAAAGCAGCGTTGGGACCTCCAAACGCTGCTTTTTAACCCTAACGCAAGACTCGTAATCTAGGCGTAACTGTTTATTCAACTACAGAAAAAGAAGAAACCTCTCTGTCCATGAACTAACTGTTTATTCAACTACAGAAACAGAAGAAAGCTCTCTTTCTATGATCTAACCGTTTATTAAACTACAGAAACAGCAGAAATGTCTCTGTCTATGAACTAACTATTTATTCAACTACAGAAACAGCAAAAACCTCTCTGTCTACGAACTAACCATTTATTCAACTACAGAAACACCAGAAACCTCTCTGTCTATGAACTAACCGTTTATTCAACTACAGAAACACCAGAAACCTCTCTGTCTATGAACTAACCATTTATTCAACTACAGAAACACCAGAAACCTCTCTGTCTACAATCTAACCGTTTATTCAGCTACAGAAACAGCAGAAACATCTCTGTGTACGGATCAGAACAGCCAATACAATGCAAGGTCAATCCGATTGGCTGATTGGATCAGTCAATCAGATTGAACTTCAATCTGATTGGCTGATTGAAGATAGAATATTCCGCTTGGATAAAGACTTCAATCGGATGGAAGACATCTTCTGCCCTGCTTGGATGAAGACTTCAACCGGATGGAAGACCTCTTCTGTCCCACTTGGATGAAGAATTCAGCTTGGCTGGGTGAAGACGACTCAAGGTAGGGGGATCTTCAGGGGGTTAGTGTTAGTTTTTTTTAAGGGGGGTTTGGGTGGGTTTTAGAGTAGGGGTATGTGGGTGGTGGGTTGTAATGTTGGGGGGGTATTGTATTTTTTTTACAGGTAAAAGAGCTGATTACTTTGGGGCAATGTCCCGCAAAAGGCCCTTTTAAGGGCTGGTAAAAGAGCTGATTACTTTGTAATTTAGGATAGGGTAGGGCATTTTATTATTTTGGGGGGATTTTTTATTTTATTAGGGGGCTTAGATTAGGTGTAATTAGTTTAAAATTATTATAATTTTTTTTAATTTCTGTAATTTAGTGTTTTTTTTTGTATTATAGTTTAGTTTATTTAATTTTTATTTTAGTTTACATAATTGTAGGTAATTTATTTAATTAATTTATTGATAGGTATATTTGTAACTTAGGTTAGGATTTATTTTACAGGTAATTTTGTAATTATTTTAACTAGGTAGCTATTAAATAGTTATTAACTATTTAATAGCTATTGTACCTAGTTAAAATAAATACAAAGTTGCCTGTAAAATAAATATAAATCCTAAAATAGCTACAATGTAACTATTAGTTATATTGTAGCTATATTATGTTTATTTTATAGGTAAGTATTTAGTTTTAAATAGGAATAATTTATTTAATGAGAGTAAATTTAGTTCGTTTTATTTAAATTATATTTAAGTTAGGGGGGTGTTAGGGTTAGGGTTAGACTTAGGTTTAGGGGTTAATAACTTTATTATAGTAGCGGCGACGTTGGAGGCTGGAGTTTAGGGGTTAATAATTGTAGGTAGGTGGCGGCGATGTTAGGGAGGGCAGATTAGGGGTTAATAATATTTATTATAGTGTTTGCGAGGCGGGAGTGCGGCGGTTTAGGGGTTAATACATTTATTATAGTGGCAGCGACGTTGGGGGCGGCAGATTAGGGGTTAATAAATATAATATAGGTGTTGGCGATGTTAGGGACAGCAGATTAGGGGTTCAAAGCTATAATGTAGGTGGCCGCGGTGTCCGGAACGGCAGATTAGGGGTTAATAGTATAATGCAGGTTTCAGTGATAGCGGGGGCGGAAGATTAGGGGTTACTAAGTGTAAGGTTAGGGGTGTTTAGACTCTGGGTTCATGTTAGGGTGTTAGGTGTAGACTTAGAGAGTATTTTCCCATAGGAAACAATGGGGCTGCGTTAGGAGCTGAACGCTGTTTTTTTTCAGCCAGCTCAGCCCCATTGTTTCCTATGGGGATATCGTGCACGTTTTTCCAGCTTACCATTACCGTAAGCAACGCTGGTATTGAGGGTTGAAGTGGAGCTAAATTATGCTCAACGCTCACTTTTCTGAGGGTAACGCAGCAATGCAGACAACTCGTAATACCAGTGTTGTCTTAAGGGTGCGCTGGAAAATAAAGGCTCTTTAGCACCGCAGGTCTTTACCGACAAAACTCTAAATCTAGCGGTAACTGTTTTTTCAACTACAGAAATAAAAGAAACATCTCTTTCTACCAACTTACCGTTTATTCAACTACAGAAAAAAATTAAACATCTATGACTATGATCTAACCGTTTATTCAACTACAGAAACAGAAGAAACCTCCCTGTCTATGAACTAACATTTTATTTAACTACAGAAACAGAAGAAACCTCCCTGTCTATTAACTAACATTTTATTTAACTACAGAAACAGAAGAAACCTCTCTGTCTATGAACTAATCGTTTATTGAAATACAGAAACAGAAGAAACCTCTCTGTCTATGAACTAATCGTTTATTGAAATACAGAAACAGAAGAAACCTCTCTTTCTATGATCTAACCATTTATTCAACTACAGAAACAGAAGAAACCGCTCTGTGTACGAACTAACCGTTTATTCAACTACAGAAACAACAGAAACCTCTCTGTCTACGAACTAACTGTTTATTCAGCTACAGAAACAACAGAAACCTCTCTGCCTATGATCTAACCATTTATTCAACAACAGAAACAGAAGAAACCTATCTGTCTACGATCTAACCGTTTATTCAACTACAGAAACAGAAGAAACCTATCTGTCTACGATCTAACCGTTTATTCAACTACAGAAACAAACGAAACCTTGCAGTCTACAAACTATCTGTTTATTCAACTACAGAAATAAAAGAAACATCTCTTTCTACCAACTTAACTTACTGTTTATTCAACTACAGAAATAAATGAAACATCTATGACTACGATCTAACCGTTTATTCAACTACAGAAACAGAAGAAACCTCTCTGTCTACGATCTAACTGTTTATTCAACTACAGAAACAGAAGAAACCTCTCTGTCTACGATCTAACCGTTTATTCAACTACAGAAACAGAAGAAACCTCTCTGTCTACGATCTAACCGTTTATTCAACTACAGAAACAGAAGAAACCTCTCTGTCTATGAACTAACCGTTTATTTAACTACAGAAACAGAAGAAACCTCTCTGTCTACAAACTAACCATTTATTCAACTACAGAAACAGCAGAAACCTCTCTGTCTACAAACTAACCATTTATTCAACTACAGAAACAGCAGAAACCTCTCTGTCTACAAACTAACCATTTATTCAACTACAGAAACAGCAGAAACCTCTCTGTCTACGAACTAACCGTTTATTCAACTACAGAAACAGAAGAAACCTCCCTGTCTACGATCTAACCGTTTATTCAACTACAGAAACAGAAGAAACCTCTCTGTCTACGATCTAACCGTTTATTCAACTACAGAAACAGAAGAAACCTCTCTGTCTACGATCTAACTGTTTATTCAACTACAGAAACAGAAGAAACCTCTCTGTCTACGATCTAACCGTTTATTCAACTACAGAAACAGAAGAAACCTCTCTGTCTACGATCTAACCGTTTATTCAACTACAGAAACAGAAGAAACCTCTCTGTCTATGAACTAACCGTTTATTTAACTACAGAAACAGAAGAAACCTCTCTGTCTACAAACTAACCATTTATTCAACTACAGAAACAGCAGAAACCTCTCTGTCTACAAACTAACCATTTATTCAACTACAGAAACAGCAGAAACCTCTCTGTCTACAAACTAACCATTTATTCAACTACAGAAACAGCAGAAACCTCTCTGTCTACGAACTAACCGTTTATTCAACTACAGAAACAGAAGAAACCTCCCTGTCTACGATCTAACCGTTTATTCAACTACAGAAACAGAAGAAACCTCTCTGTCTACAATCTAACCATTTATTCAATTACATAAACAGAATAAACCTCTCTGTGTATGATCTAACTGTTTATTCAACTACAGAAACAGAAGAAACCTCTCTGTCTATGATCTAACCATTCATTCAACTACAGAAACCTCTCTGTCTACGATCTAACTGTTTATTCAACTACAGAAACAGAAGAAACCTCTCTGTCTACAATCTAACCATTTATTCAATTACATAAACAGAATAAACCTCTCTGTGTACGATCTAACTGTTTATTCAACTACAGAAACAGAAGAAACCTCTCTGTCTATGATCTAACTGTTTATTCAACTACAGAAACAGAAGAAACCTCTCTGTCTACGAACTAACCATTTATTCAACTACAGAAACAGAATAAACCTCTCTATTTATGTTTAATTGTTCTAATTGTTTATTCATCTATAGAAACAGCAGAAACTTTGCTGTCTATGATCTAACTGTTTTTTTCAAATATAGAAATAGCAGAAACCTCTCTGTCTATGAACTAAGTGTTTATTCGACTACAGAAATTGCAGAAACCTCTCTGTGTATGATCTAACCATTTATTCAACTACAGAAACAGCAGAAACCTCTCTTTCTACAAACTAACCATTTATTTAACTACAGAAACAGAAGAAACCTCTCTGTCTACGAACTAACCATTTATTTAACTACAGAAATAGCAGAAACCTCTGCGTACGATCTAACCATTTATTTAACTACAGAAATAGCAGAAACCTCTGTGTACGATCTAACCATTTATTTAACTACAGAAACAGAAGAAACCTCTCTGTCTACGAACTAACCGTTTATTCAACTACAGAAACAGAAGAAACCTCTCTGTCTACGATCTAACCATTTATTTAACTACAGAAATAGCAGAAACCTCTGTGTATGATCTAACCATTTATTTAACTACAGAAACAGAAGAAACCTCTCTGTCTACGAACTAACCTTTTATTCAACTACAGAAACAGAAGAAACCTCTCTGTCTACGATCTAACTGTTTATTCAACTACAGAAACACCAGAAACCTCTCTGTCTATGAACTAACTGTTTATTCAACTACAGAAACAGAAGCAACCTCTCTGTCTATGAACTAACTGTTTATTCAACTACAGAAACAGAAGAAACCTCTCTGACTATGATCTAACCGTTTATTCAACTACAGAAACAGAAGAAACCTCTCTGTCTGTGAACTAACCATTTATTCAACTACAAAAATAAAAGAAACCTCGCTGTCTATAAACTAACACCTAGATTACGAGTTTGGCATTAGCCTTAAAAAGCAGCGTTGAGAGGTCCCAACGCTGATTTTTAACGCCCGCTGGTATTACGAGTCAGGCAGGAAAGGGTCTACCGCTCACTTTTCTTCCGCGACTCGAGGCTACCGCAAATCCCCTTACGTCAATTACGTATCCTATCTTTTTAATGGGATTTGCCTAACGCTGGTATTACGAGTCTTGGAAGAAGTGAGCTGTAGACCCTCTCCTGTCAAAACTTCTACCGCATTTAAAAGTCAGTAGTTAAGAGTTTTATGGGCTAACGCCGGAACTTAAAACTCTTAACTAAAGTGCTGCAAAGTACACTAACACCCATAAACTACCTATTAACCCCTAAACCGAGCCCCCCCCACATCGGAAACACTATAATAAAATTATTTAACCCCTAATCTGCCGACCGGACATCACCGCAACTTTAATAAACGTATTAACCCCTAAACCGCCGCACTCCTGCCTCGCAAACACTAGTTAAATTTTATTACCCCTAATCTGCTGTCCCTAACATCGCCGACACCTACTTACATTTATTAAGCCCTAATCTGCCAAGCACAACATCGCCGCTACTATATTAACCCCTAAACCTTACCCTAACCCCCCTAACTTAAATATAATTTAAATTAAACGAAATACATTTAAAATAATTAAATAAATTAATCCTATTTAAAAATAAAATAAACCCTAAGCTAGCTACAATATAACTAATAGTTACATTGTAGCTAGCTTAGGATTTATATTTATTTTACAGGCAACTTTGTATTTATTTTAACTAGCTACAATAGTTATTAAATAGTTATTAACTATTTAATAACTACCTATCTAAAATAATTACAAAATTACCTGTAAAATAAATCCTAACCTAAGTTACAAATACACCTAACACTACACTATCATTAAATAAATTACCTAAACTACCTACAATTAATTACAATTAAATTCAATAAACTAAATAATGAAAAAAACAACCACCATTAAAACCCACCACCCACACACACCTACTCTAAAACCCACCCAATCCCCCCTTAAAAAAACCTAACACTAATCCCCTGAAGATCTCCCTACCTTAAATGATGTCATCCAAGATGGCATCCCTTGAATTCCGATTGGATTCTATCAGCCAATCGGAATTTAGGTAGGAAAAATCCTATTGGCTGATTGGATCAGTCAATAGGATTGAGCTTGCATTCTATTGGCTGTTCCAATCAGCCAATAGAATGCAAGCTCAATCCTATTGGCTGATTGCATCAGCCAATAGGATTTTTCCAACCTTAATTCCAATTGGCTGATAGAATCCTATCAGCCAATCGGAATTCAAGGGACGCCATCTTGGATGACGTCATTTAAAGGATCCTTCATTCTTCGTTAGGACGTCGTTTGAAGAGGATGGCTCCGCGTCAGCTGGATTGAAGATGGACTTGCTCCGGAAGGATGAAGATAGAAGATGCCGCTTGGATGAAGCCTTCTGCCGTCTGGAGGACCTCTTCTGCCCCGATCGGATGAAGACTTCTGCTGTATGGAGGACCACTTGTGCCCGGCTGGGTGAAGACAGCTCAAGGTAGGGAGATCTTCAGGGGGTTAGTGTTAGTTTTTTTAAGGGGGGATTGGGTGGGTTTTAGAGTAGGGGTGTGTGGGTGGTGGGTTTTAATGTTAGGGGGTTATTGTATTTTTCTTTTACAGGTAAAAGAGCTGATTATTTTGGGGCAATGCCCCGCAAAAGGCCCTTTTAAGGGCTATTTGTAATTTAGTATAGGGTAGGGAAATGTTATTATTTTGGGGGACTTTTTTATTTTATTAGGGGGATTAGATTAGGTGTAATTAGTTTAAAATTCTTGTATTTCTTTTTTTCTTTTCTGTAATTTAGTTTTTTTTTTCATAATTTAGTTTATTGAATTTAATTGTAATTAATTGTAGGTAGTTTAGGTAATTTATTTAATGATAGTGTAGTGTTAGGTGTATTTGTAACTTAGGTAAGGATTTTTTTACAGGTAATTTTGTAATTATTTTAGATAGGTAGTTATTAAATAGTTAATAACTATTTAATAACTATTGTAGCTAGTTAAAATAAATACAAAGTTGCCTATAAAATAAATATAAATCCTAAGCTAGCTACAATGTAACAATTAGTTATATTGTAGCTAGTTTAGGGTTTATTTTATAGGTAAGTATTTAGTTTTAAATAGGAATAATTTATTAAATTGTAGTTATTTTATTTAGATTTATTTAAATTATATTTAAATTAGGGGGGGTGTTAGGGTTAGGATTAGACTTAGGTTTAGGGGTTAATAACTTTATTATAGTGGCGGCGACATTGGCGATGGCAGATTAGGGGTTAATTAATTTAATATAGTTGTGGCAACATGGGGGGGCAGATTAGGGTTAACCCTATAATTAATAACTATAATGTAGGTGTCGGCCATGTTGGGGGCAGCAGATTAGGGGTTTATAAGTATAATGTAGGTGGCGGCAGTGTCTGGAGCGGCAGATTAAGGGTTAATAGTATAATGCAGGTGGCGACGATGTCGGGGATGGCAGATTAGGGGTTAATAAGTGTAAGATTAGGGGTGTTTAGACCTGACAAAAACTCGTAATCTAGCCGTAACTGTTGATTCAACTACAGAAATAAAAGAAACATCTATTTCTACTAACCATTTATTCAACTACAAAAATAAAAGAAACCTCGCTGTCTACAAACCAACCTTTTATTCAAGTACAGAAACTGAAGAGACCTCTCTGTCTATGAACTAACCATTTATTCAACTACAGAAACAGAAGCAACCTCTATGTCTAGGAACTAACTGTTTATTCAACTATATTCAACTATAGAAACAAAAGAAACTTCTCTACGAAACTGTCTACGAACTAACAGTTCATTTAACTACAGCAATACAAGAAACCTCTCTGTGTACGATATAACTGTTTATTCAACTACAAAAACAGAATAACCCTCTCTGTCTACGATCTAACTGTTTATTCAACTACAGAAACAGAATAACCCTCTCTGTCTACGATCTAACCGTTTATTCAACTACAGAAAAAGAATAAACCTCTGTCTACAATCTAACCGTTTATTCAACTATAAAAACAACAGAAACCTCTCTGTCTATGATCTAACCATTTATTCAACTACAGAAACAGAAGAAACCTCTGTCTACGATCTAACAGTTTATTCAACTATAGAAACCTCTCTGTCTACAAACTAACCATTTATTCAACTACAGAAACAGAAGAAACCTCTCTGTCTACGCTCTAACAGTTTATTCAACTATAGAAACCTCTCTGTCTATGATCTAACCATTTATTCAACTACAGAAACAGAAGAAACCTCTCTGTCTACAAACTAACCATTTATTCAACTACAGAAACAGAAGAAACCTCTCTGTCTACAAACTAACCGTTTATTTAACTACAGAAACAGAAGAAACCTCTCTGTCTACGAACTAACCGTTTATTTAACTACAGAAACAGCAGAAACCTCTCTGTCTACGAACTAACCGTTTATTCAACTAGAGAAACAGCAGAAACCTCTTTGTCTACAAACTAACTGTTTATTCAACTACAGAAATAAAAGAAATCTCTCTGTCTACGAACTAACTGTTTATTCAACTGCAGAAACAGAAGAAACCTCTCTGTCTACGAACTAACCGCCTATTTAACTACAGAAACAGAAGAAAACTCTCTGTCTATGAACTAACTGTTTATTCAACTACAGAAATAAAAGAAATCTCTCTGTCTACGAACTAACTGTTTATTCAACTGCAGAAACAGAAGAAACCTCTCTGTCTACGAACTAACCGCCTATTTAACTACAGAAACAGAAGAAAACTCTCTGTCTATGAACTAACCGTTTATTCAACTACAGAAACAGAAGAAAGCTCTCTGTTTATGATCTAACTGTTTATTTAACTACAGAAATAGAAGAATGGGATGTACTAGAAAACCGGAGTCCTAGAGAGGTGTGCTGGTGCGAAGAGTAGAAATATGTAGAAAAGTTCAGGCCGCACTCTTAGTAAGGAGGAACGATGGAGAAATCCTGTTGGAAAGGAAGAGAGAGGTGCCACATAGGGTAATATTGCCTGCATGAAGGGTAAACCATACACAAAAGAACATACCCCACCCCTGAGGGTGGCTACTCACAAGGATAGTGGCACAACCGGAGTGCCTGGCTAGGCAGTACAGGACCAACAGAATCGCCCGATAGACTCAAGATAAGGCCCAAAGCATGGGGCATCAGGTCACGTGAAAATAAAGACCAAACACAGGAGCAGGTACTTACGATGGAAATCAGGTAACCCAAGGTCCGCCGGATAAAGTATGCAAAGAAGCGTCAGACAGGAACCATGTAGGTCACTAAATATTGACCAAGGATACGTATAAAAACGATAAAAATGTCAGAGCAAGTGGTAATAAAAGGTGTATACTTTATTAGGTACACAATAATAACAGCAACACGTTTCTCAGCATAGCAGATGCCATTTCATGAGGCTTTATAACATTACACTTGCTCTATAAATCTAAAAGATTAGCCAATTATGGATCAGTGTTTGTTCATACCCCTCTACGTTATAGTGAGCTAAATAATCATGCTCGTCACTCAATGAAGGAAATATAGTGGGGTATAATAGATCACTGACCATTATAAAAACAATAAGTGCAACATCCAAATAATCATAAAACACATTATAAAAACAGTCAAAAAATACAGAATACAAATAAAAATATATACACAATCACATAGGGAGTACATCATACATCATACAAGGGGTCTTCAAAAAAAGATCAAAAAAGAACTTACTATGTCTAAAAAGCTATAGGAGTGGTTTGCAATTATAGTGACTACTAAATAGCATGTTAAACAAAAGAGCATACATATATTATGAAAGAAATACAATGAAATACCAAAGAGATCACCTGATTATATGGTCAGAAAGGGCTTACTAAACTAAAAACAAAATATACACTCAGTAGAGACATTCTGTATGGTAGTATATAAAGGGGAGTGATCAATAGACTACAGCCGTGACATGTGATGAGTACTGGTATAGATATAAAAATAGTTTTGAGATTAGGGGCTTTTTTTAACACAATCTTGGGTTTAGTTCCTATCAAATTGCCCAAAATAGGGTCTTTAGTAAGAATACCCCAATATTTGGTAATAATGTTCTTTATCAAATGATGACTACAATTAAATTGGGTAATAAATAATGGATGTTTTTCCAACGTATTTAACTCCATGTTTTCTTTATTTGAAGTGGTAGTAAAGTATTTATCCATATCGTCAAATTTGGCTCTTAAGTAACCATTATCAATAATGTGAGGGGATATCTCTTTTCAATGAAACGTTCCTTAAGGATCAAACTTTGTGTTTCATAATCTGCGAGTATACTGCAATTGCGGCGTACTCGCTTAAATTGACCATAAGGTAACTTCCGTTTCCACGGAAGATAGTGATTGCTAGTAAAATCCAGGTAACTATTGCAGTCAACAGACTTAAAATAAGTTGTACTAGTAACCTTACCATTATTAAATTCAAGCTTAAGATCAAGAAAGACTACAGTCTTAGGGTCTATAGTGCTCGTAAAAACAAGACCCCTGTCATTTTGATTTAAATGCTCTATAAACAGGTTTGCTGATGTCATGTCGCCCCTCCATACAAAAATTAAATCATCAATATAATTGCCGTAGAGTATCAGGTTCGCCCCATATGCAGGGTCATAAATATAATTTTGCTCAAAAGACCCCATATATAAATTGGCATAACTGGGGGTGAACCTGGTACCCATAGCAGTCCCCTTGATTTGCAAGTAAAACTTGTCTTGGAACAGGAAGTAATTATGTCTCAAAATAAAATATCAGTGATAGTAAAAAAATCACATTGATTGGTTGGAAGATATGGGTCCTGTTCTAGGTAATAAGAAACTGCCAAAAGCCCCATATTGTGAGGGATATTCGAATAAAGGGCTTGTACATCACAAGTGATCCACAATAAATCAGGTGTCATGGTTAGACATTCAAGTTTCTTAATTAAATCGGATGAATCACGAATATACGATTCAAGCCCTAGAAATATTTTTGCAAAAAATAGTCAACATAGGAAGACACATTGTTAGTGAGACTACCTATTCCGGCTATGATGGGGTGACCAGGAGGACAAATGGGATTCTTGTGGATCTTTGGCAGATTATAATAAAAAGTCAAATTAGGTTCATTCTGAACCAAAAATTCTTCTCCTTTTTAAGAATAATACCTTCCTTATAAGCATCATTGACCAGATCTTTAAGGATCACCTTATATTGGACCATGGGGTCGTGCTTAAGGCGAGTATAATAAGATATATCATCCAATATCTTTTTAGCCTCAGATAAATAATCTTCCAGATTTTGTAGCACTATCCCACCGCCCTTATCAGCTTGTCTAATTATAAGGGACTTATCACCTTTAAGATGCTGATATTTCACCCTGTCGTTTTATTGTTTGCTTTCTGCATCATTGATAGTTATTCCGACTATTTTTGCCACGATTATTCACGTGTTAATAACTAAGCTGTGTTTATAATTATTTTATCACAGGTTTATATTTATATCCCTATCTGATGATAGGTTTGTTTCACGTATCATATTACCTAAATTGTTTTTTATTATTTTAGATTAATGAAATTTTTACTTTCATTAGATATTTTCGGTTATAATATATTATTATATATATTTTGCACTATTTTGCACTAATTACCACTGTAAGGTCTATTGATCAATAGTACTCAATTGTACATCAATAGTATATCAGTGTCTTATTTAATAGATATACTGGTCTATATGATCATTTAGGTTTTACTCACTATAGCTTAGTGGTTATTTTTATAATTATTTATATTAGGTTATTTTTATTAGATTTATTTATAATCTATTACACATTATGTTGTCTATTGGTGAAAGAAACAACAAAAGATTACTACTAGGCTCTCATATTGCACCAACTAGCCTTACACCTAATGAAGAAAACTCTATAGAGAATCTATCTATTCATGCCTTGTTTGCTAAATTAGAGGAGGCCATAAATATAGAGTGTAGACATTGGCTTGATGCTGAGATGTTGCAGAAATACATAGGTCCCTAGAGGCCTAAGGATTTTTAAGAGCTTCTCCTTTAAGGAAGATCCAATTTTAATTTCTAAATGGGAAGATGCACTTACTGAGTGTTCTCAAACACTTATGAGGCTCTTAATTGCTCATAGAAAATCTTTGGTTGAAAAGACATCTAAAGAGATAGATATCATTCAAACTAGTTTGTATAAATTCAAATCCCTACAATTATATGAGGATTTAAATAAAATGGTGTTACAAAAAACAGATTCTTATCAAAAAGATTTGATGGATATCAAAAAACACACAAAATTGTGAGAGATGAGGAAGTCTATTTAAAAGGAGAAATTTTTACATTTAATAGAAAGAAAGGTACTCATTCCTTGCCCTCTGTGGAACAAAGAAATACCGATTTAATTAGCCATTATACTTCCAATATAGGAAATTCAAATAATGAATGGACTGTGGTTAATCACCACAAAAATAAAAATTAAAACAAAAATAATAAAAATAAATTTACAACTACCTATACCAATAATAATGTTCAACACCAGGGTAGTCAGTATTACTATCATTCAAGATGATATGAGGGGACTACTAATAGGCCTCAGCATCATGCTTATGAACATTCCCCTAGGTATGAAGGGCACCACACTGATGTAGGACATCATTATTTACCTAGAGAAGACACTGAGGTAGGTCATCACAACCATCAGAGGACCCCCACTCCTAATCAATATATCCCATCCAACAAAAATAAACATCATTCTTCATCTAATAGACACAATCAGTGGTCATGACACATAGTTAGAACACCAGATAATCGTTTTCACTATAGAGGTCCACAAAACAGTAATAGAGAATTTCAGCGGTCAAAAAGGCAAGACTACAGGCGCTGAATAAAGGAATTTTCAATCTATCCTCACATGTCCTAACAGACATTGAGGTTAGAGTCATTGGAAAAGGACTATCATTCAGCCCCACTAATAGGCATAATATGTTTTCTCTATTCGTGGACGTCAATCGTTTTACTCAAAAATTATCTATGCAGAAGTAATTGCAGAAAAACATCTTAAAGATAAAACCAAGTTTCCCATTCTTACAGACACTATGGATACCAGATTAGATGAAAAATATGTTCCGTTCCCTAGCTGAACATCTTTGTGAAGGTTATATTCATACCATGTTTAGGAACAAATCAAATGTTGTACCCAAATTGAGCAATAATGCACATATCGAAATATTTAAACAGCTAGTAGGTGAGGAGTTTGATCTTATTCCTAAAAATAACAGACTTGCTAGGAATAATTTATATCCTAATGAAAAAAGAGCCCTAGATAGTCTTAAAGGTGATAAGTCCCTTATCATTAGACAAGCCAATAAGGGCGGTGGGATAGTGCTACAAAATCTGCAAGATTATTTATCTGAGGCTAAAAAGATATTGGATGATATATCTTATTATACTCGCCTTAAGCATGACCCCACGGTCCAATATAAAGTGATCCCTAAAGATCTGGTCGATGATGCTTATAAGCAAGGTATTATTCTTAAAAAGGAGAAAGAATTTTTGGTTCCAAATGAACCTAATTTGGCTTTTTATTATCATCTGCCAAAGATCCACAAGAATCCCATTTGTCCTCCTGGTCACCCTATCATAGCCGAAATAGGTAGTCTCACTGACAATGTGTCTTCCTATGTTGACTATTTTTTTGAAAAAAATTGTGTTAGGGCTTGAATCGTATATTCGTGATTCAACCGATTTAATTAAGAAACTTGAATGTCTAACCATCACACCTGATCTATTGTGGATCACTTGTGATGTACAAAGCCCTTTATTCGAAAATTTGGGGCTTTTGGCAGTTTCTTATTACCTAGGACATGACCCATATCTTCCAACCAATCAATGTGATTTTTTTTACTATCACTGATATCTTTTATTTTGAGACATAATTACTTTTTGCCCCTAGTTATGCCAATTTATATATGGGGTCTTTTGAGCAAAATTATATTTCTGACCCTGCATATGGGGCGAACCTGGTACTCTGCGGTCGTTATATTGACTATTTAATTTTTGTATGGAGGGGCGACATGACATCAGCAAACCTGTTTATAGAGCATTTAAATCAAAATGACAGGGGTCTTGTTTTTACGAGCACTATAGACCCTAAGACTGTAGTCTTTCTTGATCTTAAGCTTGAATTTAATAATGGTAAGGTTACTAGTACAACTTATTTTAAATCTGTTGACTGCAATAGTTACCTGGATTTCACTAGCAATCACTATCTTACCTTATGGTCAATTTAAGCGAGTATGCCACAATTGCAGTATACTCACAGATTATGAAACACAAAGTTTGATCCTTAAGGAACGTTTCATTGAAAAGAGATATCCCCTCACATTATTGATGATGGTTACTTAAGAGCCAAATTTGACGATAGGGATAAATATTTTACTACCACTTCAAATAAAGAAAAAATTGAGTTAAATACGTTAGAAAAACATCCGTTATTTATTACCCAATTTAATTGTAATCATCATTTGATAAAGAACATTATCACCAAATATTGGGGTATTCTTACTAAAGACCCTATTTTGGGCAATTTGATACTAACCCCAAGCTTGTGTTCAAAAAAGCCCCTAATCTCAAAACTATCTAAGCTCCTAGTAAGATTGTCAAACATAAAAAGAATATGGTTTCCATCAACACTGGGGCCTCGAAATCTTTCAATGGTTCCTATAAATGTAGAGTTGGCAGATGCAAGCTATGTGACAATATTGCACATAACACCAAAACTTTTAGACCTAATGTCACTGGGCGCAATTATTCTATCATTGGCTGCATATCATGTGCATCTCTATATGCCATATATCTCCTATCCTGTGTCTGTGGGATACAATATGTTGGCCGGACCTGCAGGAGACTTAGCATTAGATGGTCTGAGCACCAACATAACATGAAAAATAATCATAGAAATCATAGTGTTCCCAGACATTGTAATCTTCAACATAATGGCAATACTGACTGTTTTTCTATCACCCCTAGCAAATTTATTCCTAAATCAAATCTATATAACCGATTTTTTCGGTTAAAACAGAGAGACCTACTGGATCCATGTGCTAAAGAGTATGCATCTTGCCGGTCTTAATCTTAATATTGACCTGGCTGCATTTCAATGATTACTCTTTTGTCACCTCTGGATCCAGTGTGATCTCCTTCTGCCTCATATATATTTTTAGGCTATATTAATTATGGTTAACATTATTACTGCTGTCACTTGTTAATATTATATGTCTTGTTCCTAAGGGCTAGGCTTATCTAGGGAAAATAGTTCTATTCTGTAGGTTGATTAATTTATGCAATCAGTTTATCAACTATAGTATGTGCTAGTAGAGCCTGATAGCCTTGTTTAGTTGCCATCATAAGTTGTTGACCAGCCCTTGTGACATTGGGTGGTTTTGATATCACTTTTTTGCTATTATATGGCGGTCTATTGGCCTTCTGGGTTTAGCTAGGTTTGGGTCTCTCCTTCCCTGATAGATCACTGGTTATATCTATACCAGTACTCATCACATGTCACGGCTGTAGTCTATTGATCACTCCCCTTTATATACTACCATACAGAATGTCTCTACTGAGTGTATATTTTGTTTTTAGTTTATTAAGCCCTTTCTGACCATATAATCAGGTGATCTCTTAGGTATTTCATTGTATTTCTTTTCTTTTTTTTTTTTTTTTTTTTCATTTTCAACTTTTTTATTAGGAATCAATGAACAGTACAGAAAAGTGGAATTACTCTGTATAGCAATACAGAGAAATGTAAACATATCACAAGAAAAACTTGATAAATGTTTTTACTAAATTAAATCAAATTAAAATAAATCAACTTAGGTTTCTGTTCCCGCCAGTGATATTGAGAGAATATACTAGTCCAGATAAGTTGCGTATATCCCTGGTGTATCAACTCGCTGATGTTGATCACTCTTATAGGGATTTGGTATGGGAGGAACAGATGCATTGTGACATGGCGTAGATAAATATAAATACTGTTCAGACTATAATTTATAATTTATATAATAACTGAGGTGTGAAGAGCTTCCAGTGTTCTTATGAAGAAATCACTTTATCAAATTATTCATTCATTTCACATTCAGTTTAAATCTTTGTCGAGTGCAGGCAGGTCTGGGAAGAGGGATGGGGAGGATAGAAGGGATGGGGTATTGGATGGGGTACTGTGTTTCCCTTATGATTTGGACTACAAGGTCCCGGTCTCAATTAAGTCAGTCATACGGTTTTAGTGGTGTTCCATCTCATGAGCATCAGTTCGTGTGTTCCTATCTTACCTGTCCTGAGAAAATGGTATCTCTCAAGGGCTCGTAACATGTCAAATTGGTCTTTCCACAGGGTTAGTGTGGGTAGATCCTGTGATTTCCATCTATGTGGGATTAAAACCTTTGCACTGCTAATCATGATATATAACAGTGAGGTTTTAGCATCGTCTTTGAAATTCGGTAGTTTGTGCATGAGCAGAATGTTTGGGTCTACTGCTATTTGAGTCGAAAGTGTGTTATTCATATGTGTTATAACGTTGTCCCAGTACGTATGCAATTTAGGGCACATCCACCATACATGCAGGAGGTTGCTGTCTCACCACAATTCTGCCAACACTTATTGCTGACATGTTTGTAAATTTTCTAAAGCCTCTGTGGGGTGAGGTACCATCTAGATAGAAACTTATAGTTCATCTCTTGGATTCTAGATGAGACCGATACTTTTTTATGGTGGTTGAAAATGTTCACCCAATCTTTAGTGGTTATGTCACATCCCAGCTCACGCTGCCATTTATGTCAGTAGGCGGGAAGAGAGCAAGACCCCGTGTCTGACATAATCTTGGAGAGGGAAGAGAGGGTGTGATGTGGTAGGCAAGGCAGTGTGCAAAGGGTTTTGAATGTAGTCAGAGGTCTTATGTGGTTTCCTTTAGGCTTATGTGTGCTTATATAGTGAGTAAGTTGCGTGTGGGTATACCATGAGGGGGAGATCCAGCCCTCTTTTTTGGTCAGCCTTTGTCTTGTGTGGAGTTTTCCATTCTCAATAATATTTTTCCAAGTGTGTAACGGAAGCTGAGGTGTATAACCTGTTTCGCTATGAAAGGGTGGAAGAAAGGGAAGCTCTGGATTATTAACTAATGGGGTCAGGGGTGAAGGCCGGGATGAAACATGTGTACTAGTAGCTAGTAGTTTATCCCATTGCGAGAAGAATTCAACTAGAAGGGGGTAGTTGTGTATGACTGTTGGCCTGTCTGAGGTGTGAGTCCAACCCAGCCAACCTGTGTTAGGAATGTTGATTATATCCCTGTCCAAATGTATCCATTGTTTGTGGGGTGAATTGTGGCACCAGTCCACAATTCACAAGTCTGTATTATCGTAGTAAGCCTGTATCTCTCTAGTCATATACAGAGTTGTTTTAGGGATCTTCAGTTTCATGGAGCCCCAAATAAAATGTTCTATCCTCCTTTGTAATTGTGGCAAGAAGTTCCTGGGCAGAGGTATTGGCAGGGTCTGTAACATGTATAGGATTTGGGGTAGTATGTTCATTTTAATTAAGTGAATCCTGCCAATCCACAAGATAGGTTTATTTTTCCAGAAGGACAGGTCCCCAATGATGTTGGTTTGTAAGAGTTTTTAGTATCAGAGGTCAACAGTATCCATAGATACTTTAATTGTGTTGGCTGGACACGTAGGGGGCAGATGTCTTTCAAGTTTTCTATGGCGTGTGATGTGGTGTTCAAATTTAAGATCTCTGACTTGGTCAGGTTTAGGTGAAAGTTAGAGTGTGTACCATAGTCTCATAGTTTCCAGTAGAGGGGTTATAGAATTTTCTATGTCTGTAATGGTAAGAAGTATGTCGTCAGCGTACATCGCTAATTTTATTCCGTTTCTAGTATAGGAATGCCTTTTATATGGGGGTCAGATCTTTTGTGTTTTTTTGTCTGCTAAAATTTCAATAGACAAAGCGAATAGTATAGGTGACAGTGGACATCCTTGTCGGGTGCCATTTCTGATGGTAAAGGATTCTGAGAGGATCGTATTAACCCTAACTTTGGCTGTAGGCTCTGAATAAAGGGCAAAGATTTTCTTTATGAAGTTCTGGCCTCCGATGAAGCGCATCTACGCATGCGCGAAACGCGTCAGGCGTTCTCCACTGTGACTCTGTTTGTACATTACTTTTGGATTGTACAATAAACATTTTTTTACTGCAGCAGATACTACGCCTCATTTGGTGCATATTTCTTTCTGACTTTATACAATATTATATTTGGACAGGGCAGCCCTGAGAAAATCCCAGTCCACCCTGTCAAATGCTTTTTCAGCATCGGTGGAAATGAGGGAAAGAGGGAGGTGGTTGTTTTGAGCATATGCCGCTAGCTGGATTACCTTCAGTGTGTTATCCCTAGCCTCTCTACCGGGATTAAAACCAACCTGGTCGGGGGAAATTATCTGATAAAGCAGGGGATTTAATCAGTCAGCTAGGATTTTAGGGAAATTTTTTATGTCCGTATTAAGGAGGGAAATAGGACGGAAATTTGGGGGTTTTCACCGAGTTCAGTAGCACAGTAATGTGGGCCATGGATTTGGAGAAACCCCCTGCTCTATCTAATTAGTTAAAAATCTTTTGTAGCTTAGGAGCCAGAATGGGTAAATACTTTTTATAGTACTTGGCACCATATCCATCCAGACCTGGGCTCTTCCCAGAGGGTAGGTTTTTAACTGCTGATACAATTTCATTGATATCAATGGGGGAGTCTAGTTTTTGGGATTGTTCATTTGTTAAGCTAGGTATGTTCACATTTTCTAGGTACTTGATCAGGCTTTCCTTTTCAGTGCTGACTACGCGCTGTGAGTGTGCTGTTCCTGCCAAGTTGTATAGTGATGAGTAATATGTCTTAAAGATTTCAGCAATAGCTAAACTATCTCTCTTCTCTAAATATAAAACAGATTGCTGTGCTTCCCTGTAAAGATATATAAGCTATAATATATACTGAAAATGGCAGATGAGAATACAGTATTACAAAATATAAAACGTACAAAGAAAGACTCTATGATCTAAATATGTATAGTTTAGAGGATAGAAGGGAAAGAGGTGACATGATAGAAACCTTCAAATATATGAAGGGACTTAATAAAATAGAAGCTGAAAGCATTTTTCACAAAAAAATAAATGCCAAAACAAGGGGTCACAATCTAAAGTTAGAGGGTAGTAGATTCAGGAGAAATTTGAGGAAGCATTTTTTTACAGAAAGGGTGGTGGATTCATGGAATAAACTTCCATTTGAGGTGGTAAACACAAAGACTGTAAAGGAATTTAAAAATGCCTGGGACATGCATAAGGCTATCCTAAGGAAAAAGTAACATGTAATATGGGTAGACTTGATGGGCCTTTTTGGTTCTTATCTACCGTCAAATTCTATTTTTCTATGTTTCTATGTTACACTATTACCTAATAATATAATACAAGAAACAGAGTGGATAATGGGTGGATAAGAACAATGCTCCACCAGTAAATGCTACAGTCAATGTGTACCAGATTTTAAGCCAAATCTCCACAAAGATGTATACAAGTGGGACAATACAATCACACCTGTAAATAAGGGATTCTTTTG
This sequence comes from Bombina bombina, assembly GCF_027579735.1. Lineage (NCBI taxonomy): Eukaryota > Metazoa > Chordata > Amphibia > Anura > Bombinatoridae > Bombina > Bombina bombina. The sequence continues at coordinate 1,237,315,228 of NC_069502.1, forward strand.
TAAGGTCAAAAGTCCCAGGATCCAGGAAACAATACCATTCGTTATATTCAAATGAATGAAAAGGATATATCCCAATACTGGAGCCTTGAAAGTGGAGAGGGCTGTGGCTGCTGCTCAATTGACGTGGGGAGAGCTGTGATACACCCCCTGAAAGCTGAAATGAGAGAAGAAGAAAAGAGCGCAACAGCCACTCTAAGAGTAAAAGTATTTAATTAAGAGCCAAATGTGCGCTATAAAAATAAAAACTTACAAAATGTTAAAAGAAAAACAGTCACTGAAGTAATATCACCACAGAGTCCTCGACATCCTGTGAATCAAATAGAATCTTGGTCTGTTTCTGTGCTGGTCAGTAGTGTGAACGTCAAGCTGATCTTAGAGAAAGCAAATAACCAAGATTTGTGCATGTAGCTGGGGTCGATAGGTAACAAAATTACCAGAGGAGGTCCTGGGTGGTCTATTTTCCTCAACGCGTTTCATCTGTTTACGAACAGATGTTTTCAAGAGGCTGCAGAATCAATGCCTTCTTTTGGTGTTCATGTTGCAAATACTTATTTAGCTCTGCTCTTGAGCTTGTTAGCTCTGCCAGCAACAAAGCATTTTCAAGTGACCGCTTATGCGTTTGTTCTAATGTTTGTGTCTTTTTTAAAAGGGATTCGTATATGAGTCTGTGCTGTTTATTAAGGATGGCTTTATGTTTTAAGAACTCCCCCCAATAACACACTTATGTGCTTCCCATATGTTGAAATATGACGTTTCAGTCTCATCATTAAGAAGGAAGTATTCCGTCATGGACTTCTCTATTTCTAAACTCACTATTGGATGATCCAAGAGGGTATCATCCAATCTCCATTGGAATGGGAACAAAGGTTTCTTGGGCCAGTGAACTAGACATGAGACCGGGGCATGATCTGACCAGGTAATGGGATGTATGCGTATATTTTTGACCAGGGCCAAGGTTAGCGCATCAGTCAATATATAGTCAATGCGTGAATAGGTGTTATGCGGATGCGAATAATATGTAAAGTCCGAAGTGTGGGGATGTAGTATGCGCCAGGTGTCATAGAGAGCTAATGTGTGGAGTTGGTTGTTAATACTTTTGATATCCCGCTTTGGGATGGATGAGGAGCCTCCATAGGTGTCTAAACTTGGGTCAAGGGGTGTATTAAGGTCTCCCCCCTATAATTAGTATGCCTTTCTTAGAATCAAGTATTCTGTTTGATAACTGTCTCATAAAAGCTATTTGTGCCTGATTAGGGAAGTATACATTCACAATTGTTATTGGTCTGCTATATAAGAGTCCTGTAAGAATTAGAAGTCTGCCCTCTGTATCTTGTTCTAAATGTAATTTCTGGAAGGGGATGTCATTTGTAAGGAGTATGCCTACCCGCTTTTTTTGGTGGGGCCTGAAGAAAAAAAAGCTGTCGGATATATTTTTTTTTTTTTAAATAATTTTTATTGAGGTGAACAGACACAGATAACAGTTAGATTTGCACAGTACAGTATATTGATCCAATAAGGCAAAACAAAAAGTCTTAAGTATTACCTTACACATTGGTATATAAACTTATGAGTCTGATTGTTATATCTATGCAGGTCTACATATTAAATTTCATCTAATCCCATCTGAACCTTTGAAGTGACATATCCATTAACAAGAAATGTGGTCCATGGACTGTGTTGCAGTCATTATTCTGTATATAAATTTATAGTCTTGGGCATATCAAAACTAGCCCAGGAAATTTATAAGATGGAATGCCCTACATCCCACAGCTGCAAAAGACCTACAATTGACAGTGCAAACAGCTTAGTACACCTCCTTTTCCATTTACGTAATGTAATAGATAACCCCCAGGATTTTAATAGACTAGATTTAAACAAGAAACACCCCTACTCAAAAGGCAGTAGCCACTCTCAGGCCACTGGTGTCGTATAGGAATGAGGGGTGGAAATTGGGGGGAATTATTAATATGGCCACTCTCGGGCCCCTATACACAAAAATGAAACAAAATAATGTGCTAATGTCTAGTGGACAGCCAACATACAAACCAACTATAATTATGCGGCCTAGTTGTAATGAATACAATTCTACTCAGGAGTGAATAGGCCTAAAGCTGTCCTTAATATATATAACTAAACATACAACTCCTTAATATAACATAGGGAAGGGGGAGCCCCCCTAAAATGTACAAGAACATATATGTAGCCTGTTGCAACCCGCAGAGGATTACATTTGTAGGTGCCCTCTAGGTCCCAGCTTATTAATGAGTGTTACAAACTGCTATTTGTAACTGGCCCTTTAAATGGAAAATTGCCCTGCTTCCCTGGATTTTGGAGAAGCCTATTTGCCAGCCTCCTTCCACATGACTATGGCCCCTGGAAGATTGTGCCCCTGAAAACATATTAACTTTTATTGGGTGTGTATGGCCCTTTAAGAACCGTCTGGGGACATATTGTGACTTTGGTGAACAATGCCCCTTTAAGACTATGTCCCCAGACCTGTGAAATGACTTGTCCCTGGCTTTCTCCCACTTGGTTCAGTTTCATTGTGTGCCATTAAGTGCTATGTGACAGACCCTTTGGTCAGAACTACAGAGATAACTTTGTTCAGCTTCAAGAAGCATTCTAAATACAAGTTTGCTGGGATCAGCTCTAATTAAGTTTAGTGATAAAACATTCCCATTGTCTAATCAGACTTCTAGTAGTGATAAGGTGGTCTGCATTGTTTTATTGTGTGTAAAATGTTATCTAATATCAAATGTGTGATGGGGGATTTTATGCCTCCCCCTGAGAGTGTCCTGTTTGCATGTAACCTCAATAAAAAGGAGGCTGTGTGCTCCAGCACATCAGACCTATGTTGACCCTCTAACTTGAAGCTTTGACTCATGTTTGTAGGATACAGCTTATAATCACTACAGGGATTGCTATGCTCTTCATACTCCCTTAGCTACAGGGATTGCTACAGAAGGAAGAGGTTCACCTACTGGATCCTGGTCGTAGGTCCAGGGCGCAGAGCAGACGGCGAGATACCAGCCCAGCAGCGGTGGTTCGTGGAGTCTGCGTTACTTATGGTGGCTACGCAGTAGTTATAGAGTCTACGGTGCTGCTGCTCCTTTGGTGAGCGCTAGGAGCATCCTTTTCTACGGTCCAACTTCCAGCCAGCCTGGAGGCAACCGTAACATTTGGCGGCAGCGGTTGGATCGCGTCCTAGCGCAAGGAGCAGCACCACAACAGCACTGGTATCGTAGGAGAGTAATTGAGGGCAACGCTAGCCACTGCGCAGCGTCCCTACCTACAGCAGCATGGAGCTGACAAGACACTGGTCAGAACCCTGTGAAGAGCACCTCAACCTGATCCGTCGCTATGAGGGCGCTGATTTCGTTCCAGAGGTAAAGAGGCGGCTAGTCCGATATGGTCCAGACCCTGCGCAGGAGGTAGTCAGTCGCCTCATCCGGGAATTGGCTACTGAGAACAAAGCGGCACGAGCCTTTGAGCGCCAACTGTGGAGTTTGGGGGTATGGACACCTGCTCTCCAGCGAGAAAATGAGTTACAGGGGGCAGAGACAGTTGGTCCTGTCCCCCAGCAGCAGAGTGAATTGCAGGGAATTGGGAGCCCAGACTCCATTCCCCAGTGGCAGGCTGAGTTACAGGGGGCAGAGACAGTTGGTCCTGTTCCCCAGCAGCAGAGGAATATGCAGGGAATTGTGATCCCAGACTCCATTCCCCAGCGGCTGGAAGTATGTAAGGAAGAGGAGAGCAGCGACCTCCCTCCCCAGCGGCAGTATACTGTGCAGAGGGAAGAGACAACCAGTCTCCTTCCCCAACCAGAGATACCAGAGGCAGCAGGCCTCATAGACTGGTCCTGGGAGGACCTCCAGCAGGCAGGTGGAGATGGGACCGCAGTCTCTCTACCGGCCCAACAGGGATGCTGGGCAGGCGGCCCAGATCCCCAGCGACAGACCCAGCTACAGGGAGGGGAGAGCATCGACCTCCCTCCCCAGCCGGAGTGTGCCTTCCAGGGAGAGGAGACAACCGGTCTCTCTCCCCAGCCGCAGCATGTTCCACAGGAAGCGGAGAGCATCGACCTCCCTTCCCAACGGCCGCCGGAGTATCAGGAGGAGGAGGTAAGCCAATCTCCCCCTCCCCAGCTAACTCCTAACTTGGGCCCAGGGTTAACAGTGGAGATGTTAACCCCCACTGACCCCCACGTTCCCTTTGCCACCAGGCAGGACTATGCCCCAATTCCCCCAGCAGAAGAGCTGGCATCAGGACAGAGCGCTGCTGGCCTCTGCCCTACAGACCTTGTCCTTGTTACAGGACTGGCCTGCAAACCCCTCACCCCAGCAGAAGTGCTGGCACCAGGGCAGAGTGCCGCTGGCCTCTGCCCCCCAAGTACCATCAGCTATTTGCCCAGCTGCGCCAGGAAGGCCGAGGATGCTACACTTTCATCCTACAACCTGGAACTTACAGGCCAGTACTACGTATTGTGGGGGGGCTACTTTGCTGCTAACGATTATTTGTGGGTGGGTTGCGAGACTAACTTAGGCACTGACCGGCAGAAGGTCAGGTGCCTGGTTAGTCTCCCTCCAAAAGGGGAGATATGTTACAAACTGCTATTTGTAACTGGCCCTTTAAATGGAAAATTGCCCTGCTTCCCTGGATTTTGGAGAAGCCTATTTGCCAGCCTCCTTCCACATGACTATGGCCCCTGGAAGATTGTGCCCCTGAAAACATATTAACTTTTATTGGGTGTGTATGGCCCTTTAAGAACCGTCTGGGGACATATTGTGACTTTGGTGAACAATGCCCCTTTAAGACTATGTCCCCAGACCTGTGAAATGACTTGTCCCTGGCTTTCTCCCACTTGGTTCAGTTTCATTGTGTGCCATTAAGTGCTATGTGACAGACCCTTCGGTCAGAACTACAGAGATAACTTTGTTCAGCTTCAAGAAGCATTCTAAATACAAGTTTGCTGGGATCAGCTCTAATTAAGTTTAGTGATAAACTTTCCCATTGTCTAATCAGACTTCTAGTAGTGATAAGGTGGTCTGCATTGTTTTATTGTGTGTAAAATGTTATCTGCTGAAGTAATGCTGTGGCCTGTCAAAGGGAGTGTCTCTCTATCTAATATCAAATGTGTGATGGGGGATTTTATGCCTCCCCCTGAGAGTGTCCTGTTTGCATGTAACCTCAATAAAAAGGAGGCTGTGTGCTCCAGCACATCAGACCTATGTTGACCCTCTAACTTGAAGCTTTGACTCATGTTTGTAGGATACAGCTTATAATCACTACAGAGATTGCTATGCTCTTCATACTCCCTTAGCTACAGGGATTGCTACAGAAGGAAGAGGTTCACCTACTGGAGCCTGGTCGTAGGTCCAGGGCGCAGAGCAGACGGCGAGATACCAGCCCAGCAGCGATGGTTCGTGGAGTCTGCGTTACTTATGGTGGCTACGCAGTAGTTATAGAGTCTACGGTGCTGCTGCTCCTTTGGTGAGCGCTAGGAGCATCCTTTTCTACGGTCCAACTTCCAGCCAGCCTGGAGGCAACCGTAACAATGAGGTTTAGCATACACATCAGTATTGGACAGAAAAGTCCCTAGTAAGCTTGTGGGAGAACATGCTAGAATTAGTATACACAGTTGCAGTGCAATTAGGACCTACCTCCTTTAGAGAGCAGCGGACACTTATCAGGTCACGTGTGTTTATAATAGTTATGGGGTACATATAGAAGATAACAGCTATAGGGGCTCCATAGAACCTATAACATTAATGGAGTGTGAAATACTGTTTCTGTTGCAGAGCCAGAATATAGGACAGCAATACAGTAAATGTCTGCTTAAATAAATAACATTGCCAGATGAGCAGCTGTAATCACACACACTTAGAGTGAATTATATAGTATCCCACTATAGAGAGGGTAGTAGCTATAGGAGCCCCACAGTACCTAACACGTCAGTAGTGTGTTATAAACATCCCCAGTTGCAGTGACATAATATAGCATAGCGATACAGTAAATGTCTGCATAAATAAATAACACTGCCAAATAGGCAGCTCCAATCACACACACAGGAGTGAGTTAAGCGGCGTCCCACTAACCAACCCTGAGTTACCCCAAACTGCTCACATGTGGCCAGACCTGCCTCAGAGTATATATGTGTGGCTGAACAAGACATTAGGCATTTTCTAAGTAATAATGAACAGAACGCTACTAGTAAATTATCTAAGCTTTAGTCCCGATTAAATTGAGCAACTAGTATTCCTTATATCATCGGCACACCCAACAGTCCAGACACAGAGCCCCCAAATGTCCTGAGCTTAAGCTTGTATCGGCAAAATACAGAGTTCCGGAGCCATGATACCCACTATTCAGATAAAACAAATTCGTACCCGCACACACTTATAATTTAGTGTTTGAGGAGCGAGTGGGAACGAATATAGTAATCTTGAGCAAATACAATGTCCAGGGCTATGATCTCACACACCCTGTAAATCTGCTTGTCTCTCCCTGAATAAGTCAAAGACTCTCCTTTGTCTCTCTCCATTAGCAGAAACTGTGTACCATTACCCTATGCCGGTCCGGAAGGCACACTTCGCATATGTATTTGGACTCTGTGCTATCCGCTAGAAGGCGGCTCCTGCAGATGACAACGGGACAACGGGCAGAGGCCCCATAATCCCACAGCCCTCCTCTGTCAGCAGTAGTAGTCCTGTACCAGGCAGACAAAAGAGACCCGATGTTGGTAACTGGGGCTTAGCATACTGAGTTGCTCCCGTCATCCATCCAGCTCGTGCCCCATCTCGGTCCCGCCCCAGAGAGCCGGCCGCATCTCCCCGGTTAGGAACCAAGGCGGGCAGGGGGATCTCATCAGCTCCCGACTGTGCACATACCTGTGTATTTGTAGCGGTGTGCAGGTATATGACATGTAATATGTCTACTTCTAGCTTGTAGAGCTCCGTGTTCGCCCCTCTCACATTTCTAGGTAGATCCATCCTGGCGCCAGTAAGGGCCATGTGGGACTGAAGGCGGTCAAATCTCGCCTGCATTATATAGTCAAAATCAGACATCCAGCCTTGTATAGCTTCAAGTAGTTCCTCCATGATCAATTTTGTAGATGATATGAAGGAGAATGGAGATTAGGAAAGTATCTCCTTGTACCCGGTTTCCCGGGGGGGTGCTGAGAAATTCCCTCTGTGGAGGCCGCCAAGAACTAAACTGCAGCGATCCGGTCTGAGAGACCCTGGAATTGCACAAAATAAGTAGCACCTTTGCCAGCAAACTATTTTCTATCAGATAATTCACAGTTCTGTGCTGGCTGGCATCAAATTGTAGTAATTACATGGCGGAATGTAATTTAGTTAGCCAGAGCTCCCAGTTTTGGGGCCATCTTCAGCCTGAGCCCGGACACGCCCCCCTGTCGGATATTTTTGATGAAGCCACTTGGGCTCTTTACCTTTTTTAAAATGAGTTTCCTGTATGAGTATAATCACGCTATTTTGTTTATGCAAGTCAGCGGTGTTTCTCTTTTGGGGCGTGTTAAAACCCTTGACATTAATTGTGGTAAAAGTGATAGTTTGCACTTTATCAGGAGTGGACATTGTGAGTGTCAAAGCTTGTATGACAGTTAGGCAATAAAGGATTACCCAACAGGAACCAATCACATGCATATTAATCGTGGCAATAGGATGTAAAGGGGAGGGATAGGAGTAGGGAAGGCCTGAGGGAAAGCGTGGGAGGGGTGACTGTGCCTGCACTCGACTCGGTCACATGACAAAAATCAGGAAAATCAGAACAAAGTATATTACAGTGACAATGTTATTACGAGGCCTATACCACTACTCTGTGGAAGACCTTTAGTGAAAAAACTTGTTATAGAAAACACAGTGAACTAAACAGTTAACTAAACAGTTATATCAACAATAAATTACGGGGAATGAGACCTAATGTTGCCTATCTGAAATGTAGATTTAGAATATGTGTTCATTATAAAATAGTGGTCAGTCTGCTATAAGCAGTGTCAACAATTTGTGCAGAGGGGTGACAATAGCTAGAATGATAGGGTGAAGTAGGGAAAGAGGGGCAGCTCATGGCAAAGGCCTTAGACTATTCAACCATATCTTGAGACGTGGTTGCTAGAAGATCAGGGCTGTTGTACCTCGACCAGTACACAATTTGATGCTTGAGGCCTTTAAGTCATATGTAGTCAGGTTCTTAGGATGGTTCTACCTATTGCAGGCCATCCGGTTCAGTGTCTGAAGTTGCATATGTGTGGGATGTCATTTCTAACCCCTTATAAACTGATCTCCTCCTTTTGGCATATCTCGCTAACCAAATGTTATTGCTCTCACACCTACTCTCCCACACCCCACGACATTTAGAGCCTAGCTGGCTTCTTGGCTGATCTAGGTCGTCTAGCTGCGGGAGGGGGTTATACATACGAAATATGCCACTTTGGTCAGCGGTGGATGTCAGAGCTTCTAAGGTGCGTGGCATACAAATAAGATAGTGGTATGTAAGTTTGCCCTGTTTGTTAAGTAAGAGGGTAGCATGTACAAAACAAAGTGTATCATATGCAATAAGATCAAAACATTCAACAATATAAACAAACTAGAATGATAATAAGTGATGTAATCATATGTCCACCATCTGGTCTTTTCCACCCCTTGGTGTTGTGAATTCTAACAACATTAGTAGAGAAATTGTTGTCCCTTCCTTGTGTCCTAATCCTAAGAATCCTTTGGAAAGATCCTTACATTCTTTGGATGTGGTGAGAGCTTTGAAATATTATGTTGAAGCTACTAAAGATTTCAGGAAGACTTCTAGTCTATTTGTTATATTTTCCTAGGAAAGGGTAGAAGGTCTCTGCTATTTCATTGGCCTCTTAGTTAAAGCTTTTGATTCATCAAGCTTATTTGGAGTTGGGTCAAGCCCCGCCTCAGAGAATTTCAGCTCATTCTACTAGGTCAGTCTCCACTTCGTGGGCTTTTAAGAATGAAGCTTCGGTTGATCAGATTTGCAAAGCAGCAACTTGGTCCTCTTTGCATACATTTACTAAATTCTACCGTTTTGATGTATTTGCATTTTCGGAAGCAGTTTCTGGTAGAAATGTTCTTCAGGCAGCTGATTCAGTTTGATTCTTCTGCTTTTGATTTAAGTTTTTTTCTTTCAATTGGAAATAAACTTATTTTTTTTGGGTTGTGGACTAATTTTTTCAGCGGTATATGGCTGTTTTTATTTTATTCCCTCCCTCTCTAGTGACTCTTGAGTGGAAGTCTCCACATCCTGGGTATTGATATCCCATATGTCACTAGCTCATGGACTCTTGCCAATTACATGAAAGAAAACATAATTTATGTAAGAACTTAACTGATAAATTAATTTCTTTCATATTGGCAAGAGTCCATGAGGGCCACCCTTTTTATGGTGGTTATGATTTTTTGTATAAAGCACAATTATTTCCAAATTTCCTTTGTTGATGCTTTCTACTCCTTTCTTTATCACCCCACTGCTTGGCTATTTGTTAAACTGAATTGTGGGTGTGGTGAGGGGTGTATTTATAGGCATTTTAAGGTTTGGGAAACTTTGCCCCTCCTGGTAGGATTGTATATCCCATATGTCACTAGCTCATGGACTCTTGCCAATATGAAAGAAATGAATTTATCAGGTAAGTTCTTACATAAATTATGTTTTTTCAGTTTTCCAAAGAGGCCCCTAACCTCAGACAGGACCTCATTGATATCTTCCTTAGAAGAGAGCAGCTTCAAATCTTCCCTTGTGATGTAGGAAGCACCTGATTGTTTCATTTCTTGATCTCTGTTTGTGCTTTGTGGCTCTGTCATCTGTGACCCCTGAACGCTGAGCTGCCCTGTTGTAGCTTGGGACTTCATATAGAGGCTCATAAGTGAAGTTTGGGCCTGTTTGTCCGTTTTTGAGGCTCGTTTACAGGGCATGCCAGATATCAGTGCAGTGTGTAGTAAATAAGTTGGGTTAAATTGAGGTGTGTAACACTGATGTGGTATATGTTTGTTCTGCTTGTCCCCAGTTCACTATGTCAAGTGGCTTAATAGAAAGATTGAATTGGCTGGGTTCCGCTATGTACACACTGTTTCCAGATCTGTGATCATGTGTGTAGTTGTCCCTTGTTTGTACCCATGTGTGTGGTGTATAGGGGCCTATGGGTTTATTACCTGTTATTGTTACACCTACCCAGTGGGATCCACGCACCCGCAGCTGTCCCTGTCTCTAGGATGTCTCTGACAGCTCCGTATAAGTTATTACATATATCCAGTGTTCTCCCGATTTAGATGTCTGGCCTTTCTTATGCTCTGGTTTACTGGTTTATTGTGCTTTTTGGGCTCCGTGGATGTTGGATATTTCCAAAGCAGATCTGTAGTACAGTGGTGCCGTTTTGTCTGGTATCTGCCTTGATATGTCGACAGTAGCCTTGAGCTTCTCCTTTGCGTACCTCAGTGTTGATCAGTAAAGGTGAGGGTTTTACAGGCCTCTAGTGTTGCGCAGTTGCAATGGAGTTGCTCCGTCTCCACTTTGTTACTAGAATTTGTTACTTACAAAGTTTCTATCCACTGCCGTTTAGAGTAGCATTGCTTCCCCCTCTGTTTTTAGGTGTATATTAGCTTAAAGGACCACATATTGTATCTTGGCAACACTTAAGTCTGCAGAGCCGTCTCAATGTGCGGCCATTAAGCTGGGCTGCTAGGCTCCACCCCCGGTATTTCATTGTATTTCTAATATAATATATGTATGCTCTTTTGTTTAACATACTATTTAGTAGTCACTATGTGTTATGTGCGATTATTGTAGTTAGTGCTATCTCTCTCATAGTTAGCGCCATTGCACACCTGGATTTCTTGCTTAGTGAGCATTTCTTATCGTTCATTATGATGGTGAGGGGTGTGTATTGACTCTGCTAATAGATTGGTTAGCATTAATTGCAGACCACTCCTATAGCTTTTTAGACATAGCAAGATCTCTTTTGATCTTTTTTGAAGACCCCTTGTATGATGTATGATGTACTCCCTATGTGATTGTGTATATATTTTTTATTTGTCTTCTGTATTTTTTTACTGTTTTTATGTGTTTTATGATTATTTGGATGTTGCGCTTATTGTTTTTATAATGGTCAGTGATCTATTATACCCCACTATATTTCCTTCATTGAGTGACGAGCATGATTATTAAGCTCACTATGACATAGAGGGGTATGTACAAACACTGATCCATGATTGGCTAATCTTTTAGATTTATAGAGCAAGTAGTTGTGTAATGTTATACAGCCTGATGAAATGGCATGTGTTATGCTGAGAAACGCATCACTGTTATTATTGTGTACCTAATAAAGTATGCACCTTTTTATTACCACTTGCTCTGACATTTTTATCGTTTTTATACAAATTCTTGGTCGATATTTATTGACCTCCATGGTTCACGTCTGACGCTTCTTTGCGTACTTCATCCTGCAGACCTTGGGTTACCTGATTTCCATCGAAAGTACCTGCTCCTGTGATTGGTCTTTATCTTCACGTGACCTGATGCCCCATGCTTTGGGCCTTACCTTGAGTCTATCGGGCGACTCTGTTGGTCCCGTACAACCTAGCCAGACACTCCGGTTGTGCCGCTATCCTTGTGAGTAGCCACACTCAGGGGTGGGGTGTGTTCTTTTGTGTATAGTTTACCCTTTGTGCAGGCAATGTTACCCTATGTGGCACCTCTCTCTTCCTTTCCAACAGGATTTCTCCAGAAACAGAAGAAACCTCTCTGTCTATGAACTAACTATATATTCAACTACAGAAACAGAAGAAACCTCTCTGTCTACTATTGAACCATTTTTTCAACTGCTAAAACAGTAGAAACCTTTCTGTCTACGAACCAACCATTTATTCAACTATAGAAACAGCAGAAACCTCTCTGTCTACGATCTAACTTTTTATTCAACTACAGAAACAGAAGAAACATCTCTGTCTACGATCTAACTTTTTATTCAACTACAGAAACAGCAGAAACGTCTCTGTCTATGAACTAACCATTTTTTCAACTACAGAAACAGAAGAAACCTCTCTGTCTACAATCTAACCGTTTATTAATCTACAGAAACAGAAGAAACCTCTAGGTCTACAATCTAACCGCCTATTCATCTATAGAAACAGAACAAACCTCTCTGTCTACTAACTAACCATTTTTTCAACTACGAAAACAGCAGAAACCTCTCTGTCTACGAACTAACCATTTATTCAACTACAGAAACAGCAGAAACCTCCCTGTCTACGATCTAACCGTTTATTCAACTACAGAAACAGAAGAAACCTCTCTGTCTACAATCTAACCATTTATTCAACTACAGAAATAAAAGAAACCTTTCTGTCTATGAACTAACCATTTATTCAACTACAGAAACAGCAGAAACCTCTCTGTCTACGATCTAACCATTTATTCAACTACAGAAACAGAAGAAACCTCTCTGTTTACGAACTAACCGTTTATTCAACTACAGAAACAGCAGAAACCTATCTGTCTATGATCTAACCATTTATTCAACTACAGAAACAGAAGAAACCTCTCTGTTTACGAACTAACCGTTTATTCAACTACAGAAACAGAAGAAACCTCTCTCTCTACGATCTAACCGTTTATTCAACTACAGAAACAGAAGAAACCTCTCTGTTTACAAACTAACCATTTATTCAACTACAGAAACAGCAGAAACCTCTCTGTCTACGATCTAACTGTTTATTCAACTACAGAAACAGAAGAAACCTCTCTGTCTACTATCTAACCGTTTATTCAACTACAGAAACAGAAGAAACCTCTCTGTGTACGATCTAACCGTTTATTCAACTACAGAAACAGAAGAAACCTCTCTGTGTACGATCTAACCATTTATTCAACTACAGAAACAGCAGAAACCTCTCTGTCTACGATCTAACCGTTTATTCAACTACAGAAACAGAAGAAACCTCTCTGTGTACGATCTAACCGTTTATTCAACTACAGAAACAGAAGAAACCTCTCTGTCTACGATCTAACCATTTATTCAACTACAGACACAGAAGAAACCTCTCTGTCTACAAACTAACCATTTATTCAACTACAGAAACAGAAGCAACCTCTCTGTCTACGATCTAACCGTTTATTCAACTACAGAAACAGAAGAAA